>NC_138375.1:75125576-75210714 GCF_054177405.1 Leptonychotes weddellii | reverse complement strand
CCATCATTAGTAAGCACACCTATCAGAATGGCTAAAACCACATTTGTATTGGTGAAGATAAGATGAAATGAGAACTCATATACTTTCGGCAGGAATGTAAACTGGTACAACAATTTTGGACAATAGCTTGGCATAATCTAAAGCTGAATATATGTATACTCTATGACCCAGCAATTCTACTTGTAGGCATATACACAGTATACCCCACACAAACACCAAGATTCATAGAGGTGAATGGTGCCAGCCACGTTATTCACAATAGCTAAAAACTGGGAACAATCCAAATGTTCATCAACAGTGAAGTGGATAATAAATTGGATATAATCATATACAATGATACACAGAAAAAAAGGGTAAACTTCAGTTACATTCAACTACATGGATGAATCACAAACATGAAGTTGAGCAAAAGCATCTAGAATGAAAAGAAAAAAAAATGTATGAAATCATGTGTGTAACATTTAAAAAGAATATTTATAAGAAAAAAACAAAATAAAAAGTTTTGGAAAGGCCATGGAGGAACTGGAACCTTTGTGCATTGCTGGTGGGAATGTAAAATGCTGCAGTCATTGTGGAAAACAATATGGCACCAGTTCCTCAAAAAATTAAACATAGAATTACCACATGACACAGCAATTCAACTCCAGGGGAACTATCTAAAAGGACTGAAAGCAGGGCCTTGAACAGAAAACTGTACACCCATGTTTATGGCAACATTTTTCACAACTGCTATGAAGCGGAAGAAACCCAAGTGTTCATCAAAAGAATACACAGGGGAGGAACTTGGGAAGATGAAAGAGTAGGAGGACCAGGAGCTCACCCAATCCAACATCCAAGTAAGTAAGTTTACTTATCCAAGTAAGTAAACCAGACAGCAATCCAAAGACGGACAGAACAAACTGAAGAACTAAATATAGAGAAGAAGCTGCATCTGAAAGGTTAGGAAGGTCAAAAAGGCAGAGGGAGGCCTTTTTCTGCCTACAGGAGAAAGGCAGCTGTGCACAGGGAGGGGGCAGAGAGACAGGCCCTCACACCAGGGAGCTCATATGGGGGAGACTAATTGCTGTAACCTTTGGCTTTTAAAACTAGAGGGGCCGAGTTCCACGAGTTTATATAACCAGTGTGACTTGAAGCTTGGAGCTTTAAAAGTCAGCTGACTCAGCATAGGGCGAGCGTGGAGAGTGAGTGATAGCTGGGTCATTGTCCTTAAACAGACAACAGCCTACAGGGACAGGCAAAATGAATGCAGCCATTTACAGAATGCCAGGGATAAATGGGAGACAGATCTGTTCATTCTGATTTCAGAGTGTGTTGGGGAACTTCTCCCAAAATGAGGGAGCTGGCAGGTGCCACTTCCTCCCCTGCCCCCAACCCATATAAATACAGGGCCAATTGTAGGAGGTTGGGCCACAGACACTTGCTACCTAAACTGCTAGCACTGCTCCATGCCCACAAGTTCTCCTGAGGACTTGCCCCCTCCAAGCCTGCTAGCCTTGGCCCTGACCTTAGGGCAAATTTTGCTAAAGCCATGTGCACCCAGCCACTGCATGCACAGGGGCACAGCTGCCGCAGCACGAAGCACCCAGCCACTGCCTAGTACCCAGCAGCTAAGTGTCCCCAGCCACTGTGAGGCACAGAGCCCAGCCATGGGCAGCCATTGTCATGTGCTATGCCCAGCGTCATGCCGCACGAAGGCCCAGCAATCACAGTGCTTCAAGGGATCTGGCATAGACTAGGGGCCCCCAAAAATTTTACTACCACCACCACCCTGCTCCCAAATTCCCTAGTGGGCACTCCCCCCCTCAGAGCAAGGTTGCCTGAGTCCCACTAACACCACAGAGAATAACGACAGGCCGCAACAGGGAACGAGGCAGTGCACACAACTGCACTGAAAGGAAAAGTGACTCAGACACAACAGCAGGGTGTCAGCAACACACATAGGATACTCTCCTGAAGTGCCAGGTTCTGGTGAACAGGGGACACTGCACTGCAGGGCCCTGCAGGACCTCTTCTTCATAAAATCACAACTTCCTTCTTTCCTTCCTTCCTTCCTAAGATTATTTATCTTAGAGACAGAGAGTGAGCAAGCATGAACAGGGGAAGGGTAGAGGCAGGGGAAAGAGAACCCTCAAGCAGACTCCCCATTGAATAGGGAGCCCAACGTGGGGCTTGATCCCAGGACCCTGAGATCATGACATGAGCCAAAACCGAAAGTTGGGTGTTTAACTGACTGAGTCACCCTGGTGTCCCCATACACTCCCTACTGTGAAGGGCAGAAGACATAGCTGACCTTCTTAACACACAGAAACAGACACAGAGAGGCCAACAAAATGAGCAGACAGAGAAATTTATCCCAAATGAAAGAAGAGGACAGGGTCATGGCCAGAGATCTGAGTGAAACAGATATAAGTACCATGCCTGATAGAGAATTTAAAGCAATGATCATAAGGATACTCACTGGACGTGAGCAAACAGTGGAAGACACGAGTGAGACCCTTAACACAGAGATAAGAAATAACATAGCAGAGGGTTGCCTGGGTGGTGCAGTCAGTTAAGCATCTGCCTTCACCTCAGGTCATGATCTCGGGATCCTGTGTCTTGGGCTCTCTGCTCAGTGGGGAGTCTGCTTCTCTCTCTTCCTCTGCTGCTCCCCTCTGCTCACTCTCTCTCTCTTTTTCAAATCAATAAAATATTTTTTAAAAAAAGAAATAACAGAGATAAAGGTATCAATAAATGAAATAAGAAGCATGCTTAATAGAATGAACAACAAGCTAGAAGAAGCAGAGGAATGAATTAATGACCTAGTGGACAGAGTAATGGAAAGTAATCAAGCTGAACAAAAGAGAGAAAAAAGAATTATGCAAAATGAGAATAGACTCAGGGAACTCAGTGACTTCATCAGACATAACAGCATTGGTATTACAGGAGTCCCAGAAGAAGAGAGAGAAAAGGGGGCAGAAAAATTATTTGAAGAAATAATAGCTGAAAATTTCCCTAATCTGGGGAAGGAAACAGATATCCAGATCCAGGAGGCACAGAGAATGCCCATCAAAATCAACAAAAGCAGACCCATACCAAGACATGTTGTAATGACATTGTCAAAATATAGTGACAAAGGAAAAAAAAATTAAAGCAGCAAGATAAAAGACAGTAACTTACAAGGGAAAACTCATAAAGCTAGCAGGAGATTTTTCAACAGAAACTTTGCAAGACAGAAGAAAGTGACATGCTATATATTAAATGTGCTGAATGGGAAAAATCTACAGTCAAGAATTCTCTATCCAGCAAGGCTAACATTCAGAATAGAAGGAGAGACAGAGTTTCCCAGACAAAAACTAAAATAGTTCATGGCCACTAAACTGACCCTGCAAGAAATAAAGGGGACACATCGAGTGAAAAAGAGAGACCAAAAGTATAAAATTAAGAAATGCAAAAGCAGGGGTGCCTGGGTGGCTCAGCCGCATTAAGCATATGCCTTCGGCTCAGGTCATGATCCCAGGGTCCCGGGATCGAGCCCTGCATCAGGCTCCCTCCTTGGCGGGAAGCCTGCTTCTCCCTCTCACACTCTCCCTGCTTGTGTTCCCTCTCGTGCTATCTCTCTCTGTCAAAATAAATAAATAAAATCTTAAAAAAAAAAAAAACCACAAAAGCAGTAAAAATGAGTATTTCTATACAAAATTAGTCAAGGAACCCACAAAATAAAAGGGTATAAAATATAACAACATATATGTAAAACATGGGAGAGGAGAGGAGCAAAGAATGGGTTCAAACTTAAATGACCATCAACTTAATATAGATGGTTATATATACAGAAAAGGTTGTATACAAACCTAATGTTAACCATATACCAAAAACCACTAGGGCCGCCTGGAAGGCTCTGTCAGCTGAGCGTCCAACTCTTGATTTCAGCTCAGGTCATGATCTCAGGTTCATGAGATAGAGCCCCGCGTCAGGCTCCATGCTGGATGTGGAGCCTGTTTGGGATTCTCTCTCTCCCTTTCCTTCTGCCCCTTCCCCCAAAAAACCCAAAACACTAATAAGCAAAGAATAAAGAGAAAGAAATCCAAATACATCACTAAAGAAAATCAGAAAAACATGAAAGACAGACAAGGAAAGATTAGAAAAAAAAACCTTCAGAAACATCCACAAAACAAATAATAAAGTGATAATAAATATCTATCAATAATTATTTTGAATGTAAATGGACTAAATATACCAACCAAAAGACATAGGGTGACAGAATGGATAAAAAAACCAAGACCCATCTATATGCTTCCTACAAGAGACTAATTTAAGACCTAAAGACACCTGGAGATTGAAAGTGAGGGGATAGAGAAACACCTATCACACAAATGCATGTCAAAACAAAGCTTGAGTAGTAATGCTTATATTGGACAAAGCAGACTTCAAAACAAAGACTAAGAAGAGGCAAAGAAGGGCACTATATTATAATAAAGGGAACAATCCAACAAAAAGATATAAAAAATTTAACTACTTATGCACCAAACATAGGAGCACCCAAATACATAAAGCAGTTATTAACAAACATGAAGGAACTAATTGGGGAGAAAAGGAACTAATTGATAATAATAACATAATAGTAGGGGACTTCAACAGCTCACTTACAGCAATCAACAGATCATCTAACAGAAAATCAACAAGGAAACAATGGCTTTGAATAACACACTGGAGCAGATGGAATTAACAGATATATTCAGAACATTCCATCCTAAAACAGCAGAATACACATGTTCATTTCAAGTGCACATGGAATACACAATACATCACACATAAGCCCACAAAACCAGCCTGAACAAATTCATGAAAATCAAATCATACCATGTTTCTTTCCTGACTGTAACACAATGAAACTAGAAGTCAACTACAAGAAAAATCTGGAAAGACTACAAATACACTGAGATTAAATTAACATGCTACTAAACAATGAGTGGGTCAACCTGGAAATACAAGAAGAAATAAAGAAGGACATGGAAACAAATTAAAATATAAAGATATAAAGCATCTGAGATGCAGCAGAAGTGGTTCCAAGAGGGAAGTTTATAGCAATACAGGCTTACCTCAAGAAGCAAGAGAAATCTCAAATAAACAACCTAAAATTACACCTAAAAGAGCTAGAAAAAGAATAACAAAACCTAAAACCAGCAGAAGGAAGAAAACAATTAAGATTAGAGCAGAAATAAATGACAGAGTAAAAAAATCAATAGAACAGATTAGTGAAACCAGGAGCTGGTTCTTGGAATAAAATCAGTAAAATCGATAAACCTCTAGTCAAACTAATCAAGAAAAAAAAAAAAGAGAGAGACAGAAAGACCGCAAATAAATAAAATCACAAATTAGAGAATATTATGAAAAACTATATGCCAACAAATTGGACACCTAACAGTGGCTAACAGACACGTGAAAAGATGCTCATCATCACTTACCAAGAGAAATGCAAACAAAACCACAATGAGATATCACCTCATACCTGTCAGAATGGCTAAAATCAACAACACAAGAAACAACAGGTATTAGGGAAGATGCAGAGAAAAAATAACACTTGTGCACTGTTGGTGGGAATGCAAACTGGTGCAGCCACTCTGGAAAACAGTATGGAGGTTCCTCAAAAAGTTAAAAATAGAACTACCCTGCGATCCAGCAATCACACTACTGGGTATTTACCCCAAAGGATAAAACACTAATTCAAAGGGATACAAACACCCCTATATTTATAGGAGCATTATTTACAATAGCCAAGACACGGAAGCAGTCCAAGTGTCCATCAATCGATGAATGGGTAAAGAAGATGTAATCATATATAATGGAATATTATTCAGCTATAAAAAGGATGGAATCTTGGCCATTTGCAGCAACATGGATGGAGCTAGAGAGTATAATGCTAAGTGAAACAAGTCAGTTAGAGAAAGACAAATACCACATGTTTTCACTCATATGCAGAATTTAAGAAACAAATGAGCAAAGGAAAAAAAGAGAGAGACAAATCAAGAAACAGACTCCTAATTATAGAGAATAAACTGTTGGTTACCAGAGGAGAGGTAGTAGGGGGATAGGTAAAATAGTGGATGGGGATTAAGGAGTATACCTGACCTGATGAGTCACCAGTTAATGTATGGAATTGCTGAATCACTATACTGTACAACTGAAACCAATATAACACTGTATGTTGACTGATACTAAAGTAAAAACTTAAAAAGAGTGCAGAAACAAAATTTGATCTATACAAAGAAGTAATATTATGCAGTCTTAAAAAGGAAGGAAATAGAAATCTCGACACAAGGTGCAACATCGATGAGCCTTGAAGAAATGATGCTTAGTGAAATAAGCCAGTCACTGAAGGGCAAATATAGTCTAATTCCACTGATGAGGTACACAGAATGGTCACATTCACAGAGACAGAAGGCAGAATGGTAGTTGCCAACAGCTAGGAGCAGAGAGAAATGGGGGGCTATTGTTTAACTGGTATAGTTTGAGTTTGAGAAGGTGAAAATGGATGGTTCTGGAAATGGATGGTAAGTGATGACTGTACAATAGTGTGAATCTACTTAATGCTGCTCAACTGTACATTTAAAAGTGGCTAAAATGGTACATTTTATATTCTATGTATTTTACCACAGTTACAAAAAACCACAAACCTGGACTATTGTGTTCGAAGTGAAGACAGTAGTTAATCTTAGGGGAGAAGGGAGAGGACATTGTAAGAGAGCATAGCAGGTACCTCGAGGGTGCTGGCAACGTTATATTCCTAGGTGTTGGTTATCAGTGGTGGTTAAATGAATGTGTGCTTTAGGATAACTTATAGAGCTTCACATTTAAGTTTTATGTCATTTTCTGTGTGTTATACTTCTACAATAAAATCTTTAAAAATAACATATATATGACATGCATGTTCACAGAAAACAAGATATTCACATCATATGTCATTTCAAGTTGTATTTTTTTGCCAGCAGTCTGAGGTGAAAAGGACGTGGGCTTTGGAGCTAGCCACCAGCCTTGGACTCAAATCCCAGCTTGCCCATGTATGCACTGTGCAACATTCGACAAATGCTTTCCTTCTTTGAACCTACTTTCATATCTTTATAATTAAGAACCTGACAAGCGTTTTATAGAAAGTTTTTTGAGGATTAAAAGTTTATATATAAAAATATACAGCATGTTGCCAGTCAGGGAACAGTGCTTTAAACATATCAGGCTCTGTTTTCTTTCCTTTAGGAGAATTTCTTCACATTTTAAATCTGTTATAATTGGAGAGTCAAGAATACTTTTTGTGTAGAAACCAGCTCCAAAGAGTACAGATAAAGTTGAAAACTGCCCCAAATTAAGTTATTTGAGAAAAGTTATGGGGCACCTGGGTGGCTCAGTCATTAAGCGTCTGCCTTCGGCTCAGATCATGATCCTAGGGTCCTGGGATCGAGTCCCACATCGGGCTCCCTGGTCAGCGGGAAGCCTGCTTCTCCCTCTCCCACTCCCCCTGCTTGTGTTCTTGCTCTCGCTGTGTCTCTCTGTCAAATAAATAAATAAAATCTTTAAAAAAAAAAGAGAGAAAAGTTATGTAGTTCCCGCTCTCATTTTAATTGATAAAATTAAAAAACAAGCAGACTGGATTTATAACTTCGCTGTGAGGGTATCAAGTTATATTTTTAAAAAGCAAACAGACAGTAAAGTCATGAAACAACAATTAGTCAAATATATATTTATATTTTTTTAGATTTTATTTATTTATTTGACAGAGAGAGACAAAGCAAGAGAGGGAACACAAGCAGGGGATGTGGGACAGGGAGAAGCAGGCTTCCCGCTGAGCAGAGAGCCCGATGTGGGACTTGATCCCAGGACTCTGGGATCATGACCTGAGCTGAAGGCAGACGTGTAAGGACTGAGCCACCCACGTGCCCAATTAGTCAAATATTTTTAAAGAGCTATTTATTAGAATAATAAAAGAGAAAAATCTTCCTTTTAAGAATTGCTACTACTTAACATTTTTAAAGAATCCTTTTGTGTTTAAAAGACAATGGGACAGTCTTTGACTTTTTTCTGTACCATTTATGGAGGTTTAACTGCATATCGTACAAATGCTTCCAGTTTCATCCAAATCCAGTGTTAAATTACCTATGTAATTATCCCAGTAGAATTTATTATACTTTTTTATTATTAATTTCATTAACACTTTACTGGTAGGAGTGTGGATGTATCTTTAAATGCAATTCAGAGTTGTTAGTATGACAAAAGAACATTGCTGTATTATTCAAGGGGGGGTGTATCATTACTAAGTTAAAATAATAAGAGAAAATTATTAGCCACTAACGATGCAGATTAAAAAAATAAATGGTCATGAGGACTTACTTCAAGACATATTTTCCAATGATCCCAATGACAATATCTTTTCATACATAGTTCCATTAAAATGAAGTTCAGTCAGTTGTATATTCCACCTATGACAAGGCCATGATGTGACAGCTCTTCTAGTATTTGCCAAAAAGAGAATAGTTGCTAGGAGTTATGTACTGACGTACATAGAGCGTAAAATGGGGTGGGGGGGGAGATTCATGAGGATGTCCAGAACAAATGTTTTGAGGCTAATATGAGCATAGAAAACTGTATGCAAATGGAAATTACAAGCATATATATCTTTTAATTGGAAATTTAACCTTTATCATTATTATATACTGTACTTACCCATGTATCATACTATCATTTCCTGTTCTCTATCACACTTGCTCAATTAAGTAAGGATTACAGATGAGATAGAATTTTTAGTACTTCAGTTAATTCTGAGTACATAATTCTCATTCTTTCATTCCCTATTACTTTCTTCTATTGCTATCGATCCTCCCACTATTTTCAAACCAAAATAAGTCGTTATTGAGGGCTTCTTCT
Organism: Leptonychotes weddellii; assembly: GCF_054177405.1. NCBI lineage: Eukaryota > Metazoa > Chordata > Mammalia > Carnivora > Phocidae > Leptonychotes > Leptonychotes weddellii. The sequence goes on along the minus strand of NC_138375.1, from coordinate 75,201,822 downwards.
GTGCAAGTATTTACACCTAGAATAACTCTCTAATGAAGAATTCCCAGAAGAAACTTGGGTATACAAACTGTAGAAATATCGAAGTTTGCTCAATTTTATTGTGGCAACCATGAAATGGGCCACAAAGTAACTTATTAATTTCTAGTTGTAAAAATCCATCCCTTGCCCCACCCCCACCCCCCACCCCCCGCCTAACTCTTTTAAAGTAATTCTTCAGTATCAACTTAAAGTCAACATAGAGTAGTAATCATAGTATTTTATGGGAATTTGTTATATATAATCTACTACTATTTTGGCAGAATAGAGATTGACAAGGAATGTGAATTAGAGTATGGCTCCCTGCGTATAAATTGTGACTTCTATCTTCTTTTGACAGTCCAGTCTATGGAGTGTAAATATCCATATTTTTTTTTTCCAAGGGACAAAGAAACAATTCAAAGAAGTGAAAAATAACATACTTCATTCATCTTAGGTTGTATCAGAATTGGCAATGGAGGAAAGCATTTAACTCAGGTAAAGAACTTCATAAGGGATGTTGTAAAAACCCAGCTATTTTATTTTATTTTGTTTTATTTTTTAAAGATTTTATTTATTTATTTGACAGAGAGAGACACAGCGAGAGAGGGAATACAAGCAGGGGGAGTGGAAGAGGGAGAAGCAGGCTTCCCACTGAGCAGGGAGCCCGATACGGGGCTCGATCCCAGGACCCTGGGATCATGACCTGAGCCGAAGGCAGACCCTTAACGACTGAGCCACCCAGGCGCCCCAACCCAGCTATTTTAAAGAATGCTTCTGCCGTTTTCAATATTAAAACATTTTAAAAAGATAAAACAAGGCCATGAAATAATGTTAGAACTTCATAACTGAACTGCCTTATAGTGAATGAAAATATTGTTTATATAAGTTTTTATGAACAAGATAGGTCTCACATTTTTTTGCACACTCTGCTCTTTCCTACACTAGAGAAAGATATCCAGACTTACTACATAGATGCTTTGGTATATTATCATTGGCCTTTGTATATTTAATGATCACCTAGCTATATTTAAAAGATCAAATGCCACCTCAAACAATGTTATTGGTGTGTTTTAATTCTATTTTTAACCTAACATTCATTGTATTTGATATTGCTTTTAACATCCAGAAAATTAGAGTCTGATTATGTTTTTTATATGAGAACTCTGATTTATAATGGTATTTACTAGCATGGTATTTAAATGACAGGTAAAAACTAGTAAGAGGAAAGAACGGTCCAATTCACCTTAGCCTAATGCTACTCCAGCTTTAATTGTGCAGATGAAGCACTTTAGTATCTTATAAGAATGCAGATTTTCATTCAGTGGGTCTTGGGCGGGACCCAAGGTTCTGTATTTCTAATGCTGCTGTTCATGGGACAAACTTTGAGGGGCAAGCTTCTAGAGAACCTACACAAGTTCTAACTGCACCACGCTTAACTCTATTTGCTCTGCTCAGTGAACACCAATATACTATCCAATGCTTGAAAGTTGATGGAGTAAAATTGCAATGAGGGGAAAAAAATATGAATCCTTTGGTGTTATGTATTCCATTTGCACAAAAAAGCAAAAACAGAAGTTACTGAGGAGTTACAGAATAGATCTACGAACATCAGACTTACTTAAGGCCATCACATATATTTTACTGGAGTTCACTGGAATCCACGCCCCCAAAATATAAACTACATGTTCATTTGTAAAATTACTGTTATTTCATTGCAAAACTCCTGACAAAAGCACACACCAAACTTAAGGTTTAACTTGACTTCTTTTGTGATGTAACAATTTTTAAGAAATAACCTAAAACAAAGTAAAAATTATGATTCCTTGGAGATCAAAAGAAAGAAAAAAATTTGAGCTGTTAAGAGAATTTCTTTTACTTAAAAAAGTACTTTACATAGCTCTTCCATTAAAAAATATCTACAAACATTTCCTTATTAATGAAACCCTTCTGAGTGGCACAGATCAAGCATACACTCATGCTTGAAAATGGATTTTCACTACTGATAAAGCTTTGACCCACGCAAATTCCACTCTCCACCCTTTCATGTACTGTAAGAACAGATGTTTAAGGTAAGGAAGCATTAAGAAAAATAAGATAAGAAATAAAGGCACTAACACAAATTTTTATGAAAGAAAAAGAATGCCAAATTTCATTCTTTTTTAAGAAATTTGCATTTTATGAAATAAGATAAACATTTTATAAAAGGTTTGGAGGAAATTTACCATTTCAAAATCACATCTTTAAGACAAAAGAGTTGGACTTTTGCTCCGTTAAAATGTTTCTGGATGGGTCTACTTTGACAGTTTAGCCTGTCTGATGTGACTTTCACAGTCTGTTGGCAGTTGGTAGGCAAGCCATCACACCTGTGAGTCCGTGGTTGATTAATGAGTCTTTCAGCTCATTGCTACCATCTGAAGGAGGGCTATGGCCTTTCTGAGCTTCACTGGTTTATTCGCCTTAAACTGCAGTCCTGCTGAGGTATCTTCCATAAGAAAATCACACCTGGTTAAAGCTAGTGAAAACCACAATATGTCATTTTCTAGACAAGTCAAAAAGCATGTAAGACTAGACAAAAGATGTATTCAAGTAACATGAATATAGTTTTGTCATAACCTGCCACTCCAAAGAGTAACACAAGAAAAGCTGTCCTCAATGACACATTTCAGTGTTAACTTTTAGAGTGAGAACTCTGAATTCTCTGTGCTGTAAGAGGGCTCTCTACAATGCCACCTCTTATGCAAGACACAGTATATATTTTCACCAGACCTGGGAAGCTTCTAGTTCGTGACCGGACAGCCATTTAACTCTGATTATCAGTAAGTGGTTAATCTAATTGGGAAACTTGAGAGTCTTGTTTTAAGTTCTTCAGCTTTGGTTGGTCCACTTTAAGTGTGGGTAATAATCTTGCAACTTCTTGAGTGCAAGGCAGCACGGCAAATGCTTTCTCCGCAATCTTGCTTTGGAGATTGAAAAGCCAACAAAATGTGAACTAGAGAAGAAAGGGGAAGGAGAGAAGAAGTGGTGGAGAGAGAGAGAGGGCGAGGTAGGGAGAGAGGGAGAGGGAGAGAATGACAGAACTCAAAGAGCAGATAACCGGAGGTCTACTGCATAAACAGTCTAGCACAGGGTAAAGTAGTGGGAAATTAAGGAAACATATCTGATGTGAAACTTTTTCTCTTCAGGGTTGCATATTATAGCTTCATTTTTTTTTTTTTTTGGAAGCCCTATGAATGTTCCAAACATCAGTAATACTTAAATAAATACTAAATTTCATTTTAAAGCTAAATACCTGCTGTTCTTTATTTTGGATTTTGGACCAGCATTCCCTTCTAGTAGCTACATACAGAGTATAAAGGGTTAGCTATCTTTAAGTGGCAGATGGAATCACAACACTCCCAGTACGACTGACAAAAAATGAGCAGTGAAGGACCAAAAGTTTCCATTCTAGCAATTACTATTTTCTGATTCGTGGTATTAACTACTTTTACATCACCGTACACATTATCAGTGAAGAGTCCTCTGAACTGGAAGGGCACAATTGCATATTTTCTATTGCACTTATTCATATCTCTACCACCATGTTTCCATTCAACTGAAATTGAAACTGATCGAATAAAGAGTGAATACTATTTCTATGCATCTTACCCAAAATACGAAAAGGAATATTTTCCTTTATTTTTACCACAGGATAATCTGAGAATAATTCATCATTATCATCACAGTCATTGCTATTTTTCCAATTTCCTATTTGATGCCTGTATTTAGAATTTTGGAATGGAAAATATTTAGTACTCTACTAATCTTAATTTCTAACTGTGATTTTTATTTGGAAAAACTGATGTTGGCTGGCAAAAATATTGATTCCTTCAACAACTTAATGTCAACAATGACTTTTTAAGTATTTACTAAGTGCTTGATCATTTCAACAAATTTTCAAATAGTTCTATCAATTATTTCAATTATCCTAGCTACACAGTTACATCACATGGAAAACTTTTTGGAGTATCAGTAACTGTGCCCTGCCCCAGGGATTCGAATTTAATTGATCAGGCGGAGGCCTGGTATTGTGTTTTGTTTTGCTTTTTATTACTTCCCAAATAATTCTAAAGTGTATCCAAGATTAAGTACTACTGCTCTGTTTATTTTGTTGACTTCAAAGGATAAAAAAATTTAATCCTACCAGAGAAAAGAGATTTTTCAAATTAAGTTGGAAAGGGAATCATCAGTCTTTGGGATTCTTAGGCCTATTATGGTTTATAAGAAAACATGCGGGGCCATTAGTCAGAAACCCTGGGCTTGAGTCATTGCTCAGCCCGCTCCAAGACTTCAGTAAGTCCCTCAAGACAAACGCATTCTGACCTATAAAATGAGAAAATTAAGATTTCATCTAGCTTTAAAAGGATGTTTTCAAATAACTTCCAAGAGTGCAGAATGCTGTTCTTAAATACTAATCAGAGTATTCTATATAATAAAGGTAGGAGTTAAGTCAAAGTGAATAAACTTCCGTCACGAAGCTCTCATTCCCCTCTGCCTGTGGCAGACATTGCTCAATGATTACAGCACTAGAGGGAACAAACAAACAAGCAAAAAGCTACCCTCCTGAACTCAGATAAAACTATTTTCTCTTTGGGAGTTAAGTGCTTATTAGCCCTTTTAAGACTTTAGGACATGCCACCCAAAAATAAGCCACTTTGGTACATTGATTGTTTTGAACTGAAAACACTTGAAAAACAGCAGATGTGGGGAGGGGCTTTCCCTGGACAACCCTTCTCTGCCTAAAGACGGGTCCTCCAAAAGAAACTCAGTTGTCATAGATCCCATCCAGGAGAGTTTCATCAACCAGAGAAGATTGATTCTTGTCATAAAAGAGACTAGAAGTTGACACTATCCCCAGACAAACTATGTCACCAACTATCATACCTCCCATCTATTCTTGTAAGGGCCCATTCATCTTTCCTAAGTGGCCTAAATTTCCCTCTTCCCTTCCCCTATATTAAGATGGTATGTAAGGTCTCAAATCTCACCATTTTTGAGGTATTCACATTTTTCCCCATAATGCCCCCATGTACACTAATATTAAAAATTAATACATGTGTATATCTTTTCTCCCGTTAACCTACCTGTTGTCAGTTTATTTCATAGACCCAACTATCAAACCTAGGAGGGTAGAGGGGAAGGAAGTCTTTCCTCCTCTACACTGTTCTTTTTAAAGAGATGATGTAACAGAGTAGTCCAGCAGTTACTAAAAATGTCCAGAAAAAATAAAAAATTGTTAGCACAGTGCAGAAGCAAGGACACCATGACTCACAGCATGTGAATAGGCCCTAATGGCAGGCATAGCTTCATGGAGGGATGGCCTACTTCTACGCCCCAAATAAACCTTTTTGTCATGACCCAGCTTCTGATGTCAATTCACCTTGAGGGAGAGAATTACCGGATCTGCTTGAAGTTGTATTTTTCACTGTACGTTAGTAAAATGGAGCTCTGGATTTTACAAAAGTCTCTGTTGAGTTTGGTTAGTGTGAGCCAATATTCCTATGTGAAATGAAACGGTCAGGCTTCCAAAGCTAAAGACCAGATCACAAATTAGGGTGGAAATAGCATTAAAATCAAGTCCTGCCCAAGAGGTCAGCTGGTCCTCTAGCAGTGAGGCAGTGAGAGAAAACACTTGCAAATGTAATTGAAACGCAGATAGTTTTTACATAAAGTGTTTTCTTACACAAGCTAAGAAGAAGGAAGTTTTAAAAAGAGCCAAAGCCTTCTCATTTTTGAAGGTTTTTCATATTTAAAAATAATAATTAACATAAATGTTGTAATGAGGTAATTAGGGTGGGAGTCAATGCTCTTTGAGGACAGGGCGATCTCTCACCCAGTGCTAGATGCCATCTCTCAGGATAAATCCTGTTCCAAAAGACACACTAGTCACACCATCTGCTGCTTCCAGGGAGATAAGTTGCACATTTCAAAGTATGGCAACATTCCACTATAGCATAATGAAGAAAATGAAAAACATATTAGCAAACTGAACACTTTGGGGAAATTTCATTTTCAAATTGTGTGCTGTTTTGCTTTTAAAGAAGTAAAATTATTAAATAAAATGTGTGAGAGGAAGCAAATATTCTCCCTTGTAGCAAAATTACGAATGTTTTTACTTTGTGAAAAATAACATTATTTCCAACGAATGCATTAACATCACACATATCATCCACATTCGCAGAGTCGTTCTGAACAGATATCCATAGCTGACATGCACGTACTCGCTAACAATCCAATTTCCGTCCTAAAAATCTGTTAGATTATTTGCTAAATGAAGAGAAACTGAACAATTAATTGGGAAGTAACTGCACTTCATTTCTGCTCCAGAAACCCTTTGGGGTCTAGAAATGTCACTGAGGCCATCTCAGACCAGCCCATTCACAGCAACAAACCTGAACATGCTGAGTCGGAGGCATCACTACCTCTCTTGGGTGTTCCCATCACTGTCAGGCAATTCTACCCTCCACGGAGAAACTGAAGCCCTGAAGAACAGCATGCAGCCCCAGGACAAGCTGCAAGTACACGGAGAGATTAAGAGCAAGACAAATCAGGTGCACCTCTCATAGTTGACCAAGGCCACTATTAAACTAGCATAACTTGTCTGAAGAGCCATTAATCATGTACCAAGAGTGCCCTCATGAAGGTAAGTCCCATCCAAGCCATATAAATGGAAGGTAAATAGAATTTTAGTGACAGACTACAAGGCCATTTGATCTATGAATTACACAGGCCCTGCAATTGCTTACACATGCCTGAAAACCTTCAGGGTCGGGCAAGGCCAAGAATTCATTAAGAAAGAAGCTGCAACTCTTGGTATTCTCCAGTGATAAGCCTAAATAGGACAGGTGCCCCTTTCTCCCCGTACCACCCCTCACTCAATTCAGCATCTGACTTTGTCCTAAGCAGCCTACCATTCATTGTGCCTAAATGTCATGAACAGAATTGATTTTAAAATGAAAGATGCAGTGGAGAGACCATTACTTGAGCCAAACTATCTCTGTTGTGGTACTATCTACCTCAAACCCTCTTTAGACTGCCTCTCACTTTGGCTACCTGGCTGACTCAGGTCCAACTGTCAACACACAGCTTAAGTATCACCACGTCCTGGGTATATTTCCCGACCGCTCCAGCATTCAAGTGAGCTCTGCCATCTTTCCCTCTAGTTCTCTGGTAACTTGCATGAACCTCTAGGATAGCCCTAGCCCCTGGTTTTTTAGTCTGTCTTCTCCGCTCGATTCTGAGTTCCCTGACAGCAGGGGCTGTGTCTGGCTCATTTCTTTATCTGCTGTGCCTAGAATGTTTGATGGATGGATGAATGAACAAACAGTCACAGATCCATCTATTTACTCAAAGTCTTGCTGGACTGCATAATGGGATGGAAGTGTTCTTATAATCAACCCAGTGTAGTCTGTGGGTTATAGGATACCTTACTTTCATTTGCTGCCAAATGTATTGTCTGCATAATGAAGTAACGAGAGTCTGGGTTGTCCTGTATCCAAAGTTACCTATTTCCAGGGAGTCCTGACTACCTGTAAGTCCTTTAGAGATGTGATTGTTGAAATGGACAAGTAGATGTCCATCACTGGCTTTGGGCTGAATCAGATGCACAAATGCAGGAAAAACATAATCCTGATGAAGAGAGCCTACTGGGCAAGTGAGACAGGTAAACAACAAAACCTTAATCAGGTTGCTGACTCCTTTCCAAAGACAGACCAATTCTTTCATCCTGGGACTCTATTTATAGGTTTTAATTGATTAATTTGGAGTTATCAACTATTTGACAGTAAGGGAATCACCAGCTTCCAGGTCAATCACTAAATCCTGTATATCTCTGTGGCTTTAAAAACTTTCATTTTACAGAAACCTAGAATACTCTCTTTTTACCTTTTTTCTAAATCACAATATTCATCCTGATATTTTTTTCTTTTAAGAATCTATTCAGAGGGGCGCCTGGGTGGCTCAGTTGGTTAAGCAACTGCCTTTGGCTTGGGTCATGATTCTGGAGTCCCGGGATCGAGTCCCACATCAGGCTCCCTGCTCAGCGGGGAGTCTGCTTCTCCCTCTGACCTTCCCCCTCTCATGCTCTGTGTCTCCCATTCTCTCTCTCAGATAAATAAATAAAATTAAAAAAAAAAAAGATTCTATTCAGAATGATGACTTAATCCTTGAAGGTTATTTTAAGATTTAAATGGAAATGAGAGAAAAGGACAGATTTGTTACCTCAGGTAGTGGAATTACAAGGTACATGGTGAGGCAGAGCAAAGGATTAGTGACTTTTACTTTCCACAATGTCCATATTATTCACTTCTCCTGAGCATATATGTAATTTAAAATAGTTTAATGAAGTTTTTAATAAATGAATTAACAAAGCCTCTTTCTGATTGCCGATCCCTTCCTTACCTCAGAAAGGCCTAAAAGCAAACGACAGTCATTCCAAAACAGTAAACTGAGACTAGGAGCCAAAAAGCATGACCTGCACAGCCCCACGCTCTGAACACTGAACCTAACAGTGCAAGCGTCAAGCGAGAAGAGTCCGAGCGGCCTGCTCTCCGGGTGCTGACTGTCCATCCGGGGAGACAGAAAACCGGAAAACATTAGAGAACATTTAGGGTAGCACATGCTGGATGTTAACATGTGTAACGGTCTATAATGCCCTGGGAATTTGGAAAATGGGGGATTTTTGAGATCTCTGAGCCTGGAGAGGGGCTTGATGGTGGACCTCAGCAGGTGAAGGGCAGACGTGGGGGTGACGGTCAAGGGGAGCACAAGGGAGAAACCCAGAAAAAGGTGCAGACATCAGTGACACAGATATACCAGGAAGTGCTTAAGTTCCCAAGAGTCATTCTCCTATTCCGGCTCTATCAGTCTTCTCATCCAGAGCCTCCAGTCTATCAGTGATCTGGGGTGAACTTCAGTCCTGGTCAGGCAATGGGGGGGGGGTCTCTGTCCCTCAGAACAAATGTCCAGATCAAGTTTCGTCATGGATGCTGGAACACTTGACTTAGACCCCATGTCTAGATCTTGATTTCTGAGTAACTCAAAATCCACAGCTGAAAACAGGAACTGGTATACAGACTCACTGATTGACTGACCGTTAAATATTGGCCCTTTCTGGTCACACCTGTCCTGCCTCAGATTCATGAATAACCAGGCTTCAGCTTCCTCAGCTTACCTTCTGCCTTGAACCCAGACCATGCATCACACAGCCAACACCTAATAGGGTTCTATACCTCTCTTTTCTCATTTCTGTTTTTTCTCCTTGGTCCTCCCTTCCCTCATTTTACAGTTATCTGGATGCTTGGGTTGTGCCTTACTATTTTATCCATGGCCACATGTTTTTGCTTTACCTTACTCTGGCTTGTGCAAAGAAGAGAGCTGAACAATAGCTAAAAACAGTTTTAACTAATATTTATAGAGCATCTCCTGTGTTCCAGGCTTTGTGCTAAAAACCTGCTGGGGTTTTTTTGATCTGCCCATTCAAAAAGAATGTGCTGCTATGATCTCTATCATGCAGGTAAGAGATAGGAGACTAGTAGAGAAAGACTTGAACCACAGGTTGCCATGCTCCAGAATGGGCAAAGGGATGGTGGGATTATAAAGGAAATAATGGAAACACCAGATGAAGGAGGCTCTGAAATCAGGGCTCAGGAGTTTGGGTTTGGTGCAGTAGGCAATGTGGAGCCACCATTAAGGTTCAAAGCAGAATATATTTCTATATATTTCACTCTAGCTTTTATCACTTTGAATATTTGGTGATTTGTAATACAAGTTTGCTTGTGTCTTTTTATTTCCCACCTCTATTCTATCAGCGTCAGGAAGTAATCTACACCTACATGGCAGTGTAACATGGAAAAACAAAACCAACCAAGAATCCGGAGTGGCTAAATTGTGCTGTGATAATTTGGCATAATGCTCTAAGTCATTCAAAATAAAAATTACATCTTTGCATTGATGAATGACAAAAAATAGTCTGGTGAAAACATAGAACCTGCGATGGTAAATGTAGATTCCTTGTGGTGAGGTGCAAAAGGAGGTATTTGCTGTGTACATATAAAGGGAACTGGGAGAAAAGAGCTGAACCAAGGTGGTGGCATTAAATTATAAACACACTATTTCTGTGTCCTAAAATGATAATGCTATTTTCAACTGGTTTTGATAATGATGGAAAATGTCAAGGAGAAAAACACATTAATCCAGCAGAGATCAATGGACTGGAAGTCAAGGCGAGGGTAAGCAGGTGATCTACCCATCAGTGGGTGGGGCTCTGGATTTGAGAGCGGCAGCCCTGGGGGATAGAAAGTGACGGGGTAAGAAACGGGTGGACTAGCGGGCTTCTGCCGTCCAACAACACAGATGATGGGAGATGGAAACTTTGCAAAGCCATTCAAGATTCCTAGGCTGAGGCTGGAAAAATGTTAGTGCCACCAGTAGAAATCACGCAACTCTCAAGAGGAGGCAGTTTTCAGATGAAGGTAATTATGATGTTAGGCCTTCTAGAGGAGGTGAGAGTTATTACATTATTATTACAGTGACAATCTAAGTGTATGTGACCTGGAGTCTTACTGAACAATTACAACTGGAGCTACAGAGGACTCCACAGCATAGCTTTAGAGATTCACGTTGGTGGGCCTAATCCATTCTGAGGACTGGCCCTTTTTAGCTAACAGAACATTTTTGAAAAATAAAATTTGGATGTTTTCCCTTAGGTATACTCTTACCTCCCCCTATTGTATTATACCTTGCCTTCACAAATTTATATTATTTGCCCAGGCCTGAAGGCATCTGATGTTGAGACCTAGGATAATTCCTTAAAGCCACAGAAACAAATGAGTTAGCTGCAGGAAGAAAGGTGGAAAGGATATGGAGAGTGTGAGAACAGGAGGACCATGGCCAGGAAGCCTGTAGCAATATCCGAGGAAAGAATAAATCAGAACACCTGTCTTAAGAGGAATGCCAGAAAGGGATATAGATGTAACTGGGGATGGGGGTAGAGGGAATAATCAAAAATAAGAAAAAAAACTCAAGAAAATCACAATATTGAAGGGGCTACTCAATGCCAAGAGAAACCAAAGACTCACACATAGACACGATCTCATTTCAGAATGACAGGGGTGGTGGGAAGGGTGGGGTTGATGATGAATTAAAAAAAAAAAAAAAAAAAAAGCATCCAGGGAGACAAAAAGGGGGAAAGAATCCTTTTGGCATCAAATTTCTCCTAGGCAGCATAAAACACAGGAAGACACAATTTCTTTACAAAGTTGAACGTAAATGCACTACACAATCCAGCATTCCCATTTCTATGTATTACCCAAGTGAGATAAAAACCTATGTTCATGAAAAACCCACACAGAAGGTTACAGAGGTTACAGAGGCTTTACTCACAATCACCAAATACTGCAAACAACCGAAATGTCCTTTAACAGGTAAATGGATCAACCAACAATGGAACATCTTACAATGGACTATAATATTCTACAGTAAGAAGAACAGACAACTGGGAGGAATTTCAAATCTATCATGCTGAGTAGAAGAAGCCAGATTGAAAAAGTGACATAATATAGAATTCTATTACTATGACATTCCTGAAAGAAGAAAACCTTAAGGACAGAAAACAAGTCATTGGTTGCCAGGGATTGAGATGGGGGAGAAATTGACTACAAGGGAATCTTCTTGCGTGATTTTGATAGTGATGCTTATTAAACAATTTTATGCATGTTTCAACTCAGAACTATACACCAGGAGTCAATTTTATCTTATGTCAAATAAAAATACATATATATATATATATAAAGAACAAATCAATTTAAAAATAGAGGTTATAACATATGACATAAAAGTGACCAATGGAAGAGCTAAAATTAAATTTTATTAGCAGAGCTTGAAGAGGAGGGGATAGGAAGAGGTAATGTAACTTAAATTCTATATTTTTCATCACAAGAAATCAGTAATACTAAGTTGTTAGTTTCTAAAAAATTAGTGGTAGAGCATATCCCTTAGATTTGTCAGCTGAAAGAAATAAAAACAGAAATGGTTCAAATGGTTACAAGCGAATGGGATTTCTGTGAGGGGAGCTTTTCTATTTCTTATCTTCCTCTACCATTTGAAATAATACATGTGTATGTATTGCTTATAATTTATTACAAAATAAATTTCAAAGTTATATTAATGCAAATATTCTGGATACAAAAATATCTTGATTTTTTTTTTTTTACCAGATCTCCTATTTGGGGGGGCTGGGATCAAATTTAGAGCTGTATCCTCAGGGTACATAAAGGTGAGAATTTCATTTACAATATAAGAACGCATTATAGGTATCCTAACTAGTTTCATATACAACAGATCACAGAAGTACTGAAATAATATATAAAGTGAACATTAGTTGTTCAGATTTGTTATATTTCATTATATTTAGTAAACATTTAAATTTCTCTCATAATTATGTCTTAGTGAAAATATTTTCAAAGAGATCATTTCCTGTCTTTATGTTGATATAGTAACATAAACAGAAATATTGTATGGTGACAAATAAGCCTAAAAAGTAGTCGGTGGTATTTTCATCTTCAGCCAAAATGAATCAATGGGTCTATGACAGCTACTCCTGGCTGAACCTATACTAAGACTTTTTGTAGAAAAACATCACAGAGGCTTTGGGGTCTGAACAGAATTTGACAGGGGAATGACTTAAAGAACAGTCATTGAAAAAAGAATGTACTCCATACAAGAAAGTTTTTAATAGCTTCTGATATATTGTAAGAACTCCAAAGTGCCAGTATGTGAATGTATAATTAGGTAGGTGAAAATTCATTACAAAGTGAATTTTGGTTCAACTTGACAAGTGAAAAATTCTCCCATAGCTGCTTTTGAGAAAATTATTATACCTTCCTTTCATCAAAATGTTGCCAATTCTGTATTCCTGTCAATAGCATTTAACCTATTTATTTAGGTAGTCTGTTTTCTACTTCCCTAAAGTAATGGAGACTTTTATTTAAATCACATTCCTATTAACTTACACAACACATACACATATAACCTCTCACATACCAGAGTACCACCGTTTGCATCCCCACTACTGTAGTCAGGGGGAAAGGCGGCACCCACATCTCCTGCTACGGTTAGCACAGGGACCACTGTCCCTAAGCTGTCATTCCCCTGCATCTACCATGTGCTCAGGTCATGCTTCTCCCAAGCGGACTTTTGCCAGTGTCTGAGAACAATGGAGGTACTAGGGCCAGCCCATTCTTGCAGGACATGAGACTCTTCCAGCATGTGACCTTCGGTCATGGAGTTCTCATTGGCTTTGTCAAAACCTTCTTAGACCTACCCTACTACCCACAACTCTTTCTACCCAACCCTCCTCCCCCCTCTCCTTTCGCAGCTATCAGATCAGCAACTTGGTCTGAAGGTTCACTTTCCTACCCCTTCCCTCTCCACTTTATCCTTCATGGGCAGCTCTCCTGAAAAACTTCTTGCACCTCTCATCCTATCTGGCATCTGCTTGGAGGATTTGAAAAGACACACTGACTCTGAAAGAATGGTAAGCATTGCTCCTCTCCACCTAAAGAATACCTGGGCCACACTGTCTTCAAAGAGAAAATATCGTACCTAACTTTTATGCAACGTAGGAACAGACTTAAACGAGCCCCCAAGCTTCCTTGTGAATATCTTTTATATTTGTGATGTATAATGTCTTTCTCAGCCTCTAGCCACAGTCTCCAACCTGCCCTTCCTTCTTTGTGACTACCCTGTCCCTCTAATTCAGAGAGAAGTGAGGAACACGGACATGAACCAGATTGAAGCACCATCACTTAGTGCTCTGTGCCTATGTGCCTGAGTGTCCTTATCAGGAAAACTAGGGTAATAGGGTACCCCATTTGTAAGGTTACTTTAAGGATCTATAGTTAAATATGTGTATGCAGTTCACTTAAATTATGCCAGCCAGGTGGCAAGTGCTCTCCACGTTTGTTCTTTTCATTATCATCAGTAGTTTTACTCTGAACATACAGCTAATTAACAAAATTGACCAAAGGTACAAATTCCCAGTTAAAAGATGATGATCTAATGTATGGCATGGGGATTATAGTTCTTACTGTGTTATATACTTGCAAATTGCTAAGAGAGTACATCTTAAATGCTCCTCCCACAAAAAGGCCATGGCAACGATGTGCTGTGATAGAGGGTGTTAGTTAGCACTATGGTGGTGATCATTTTTGCAATACATAAGTGTATCAAATCAACACCTTGCACAACTTAAACTTACACAATGTTATGTGTCAAGCGTTATCTCAATGCAACTGGAAAAAAAATCTTGACCAGGAATATGGTGTAGTAGATGAAGTCCCAGATACAGAATCAGAAGATTTCATTTTAAATTCCAGATGCCACTTATTATCTCTGACCTTGGGAATGTTGTTTAATGTTTTGCAACCTCAGTGGCACCTGTCTCTTATTACCTAGTTCTTGGGAGTGTCAGAGAAGAAGATCTGTGGGAAAGTACTTTACACACCATAAAGGACAACATATAGAAGTTACCAGATAGAAAACGATACACAGGTATTGGATTATTCCATTCACTTATTCCGTTCACTTACCGAAGCCCGAATTCCTGGAAATCCTGAGGATCACCGTGTTACATTTTTATATCCTAAATACACTTCAGACATGCTGCTTTGGGTGTTAAGGATGAGAGGGAAGCCTGTTCCTGCTTGAGAACACACTGATGCGGGGTAGAGAGTCACTGAGTCTCTGAGGCCTTGCCTTTTGGGGGAGGTGGGAAGGAAAGGGAGTTTTAGGGAGCCAGAGCATGACAAATACCCAGATTTGAATGCCACTGCATATGTAATATATGTAATGGCTCAGAGGTGTGTATTTCTAAGATCAGCATCCCTTTTTTCTTAAACTATGGTTTCTCCATAACCAGGCAGCCCGCTGCTGCATCCAGAATTTACTGCCACGCGCAGCCATAAACCTCGAGTTAATGTCGGCGCTGCCTGAGGCCAGACGTTGCCGAGGGCAGCGTGTGCAGTTAGAGGCCACGGACAGTATTTTCTACTCTCTGCACACCGCAGGGCACCCACATTATCTGATACAGTGTAAAGGTCCTTTAATAATTATTATTATTAAAAGCAAACAATCAACTCCACAAATCAACAGCTCTTTTTTTTTTTTTTAAAGATTTTATTTATTTATTTGACAGAGAGATAGAAGAGCACAAGCAGAGGGAGTGGCAGAGGGAGAGGGAGAAGCAGGCTCTGCACTGAGCAGGGAACCCGAGTCAACAGCTCTTTTCAAACATGGTTTCTAATCTCTGTTTCCTCTCAGATGTATGGTTATTGTCCACCTGGAAAGGCCCCAAAGTGATAGCCTGAAATCTGCCACCACCACCCCTTCTGCTGTTCCTGCCATCGTATTTAATTGTGTTTGCTCAACTCGAAGCCAAACTCATATGCAGTATATTTAGATGGTTAAAATAGCATAGCATTCCTCTGTATTCACAGATTCTTTTCAACACTACAATTCTTGGGAATTAGTCTGGAATAAATAAGGTAAAGCAACATAAATTTGTTCCAGTGACAAAGAAAACAATATCAAAATGGCAATCTGGAGATTCGCCACGAATGTAGGAATATACAGTGTCCCTTCTGGTGAACTCTCCTGCAAATGCAATCACCGTCTCATTCGCTAGTCTGGATTTATTTTAAAGTGAGTGAGAAAGAAAGCAAGAAACTAATAGTAAGAAACTGATTCAAAAGATCAATGTACAATCACTGCACTCACTCTTACATAGCATTAAAGGTAAAGGCGTAGAACTGATATATATGTTGATTTTCTGAACCTCGAAGGAGCCTTTTTTCCCCACAATGGCAACCTTTCTAAATTGAAAAACATCTATCATTAATATATATTCAGGATCTCTCTCTGAGGTCTCAGCTACTACATTTTTTTCCAAATGCCTTGAAAATCACAAATTTACAAAGGCTTGGTTAGATACTTTTGTCAGCTAGCTCTACCTTAAATTTTTCAGCTTGGATTTTTAGTATCATTTAATGAATACAAACCCTATCACCCAAATGTCAAAAGATTTCTGAATCATGGAATAAAGAACAGACTTTGTTGCTAAACAGGTTAGGACTTGAACTGCATCAGTTAATTAAAAATAAAGACCAGTGTTTCATGCTTTTAATCTGAGCCAAACTTCACATAATAATAAAAACAGGCATTTTAAACACACAGAGCTTAACTAGATTTTCATCTAAATTTGGAAAATGAAGAGAATGAACATGCACCTAGATAAATTTTTTTACTTGAGATTTCCCACAGTATACTTGTCCAATCTACAGGACTATTGATCCAACCTCTCATTTAGAGAATGCCAACTTTGTGCTCATCTGTCAGGGGCTGACTTTTTCTCTGTACTCTTCTTCCTCATTTGCCTGTTAATTAATTCCACAAATATTACTCAAAACCTATTGTGTGTCCAACGGCTGTTCTAGGTACTGAAGACATGGTTTGAGTAAGACAGGTAGGGTGCTACTCCCATGAAGTATATATTCTACCCTGGGAGGCAGGATTGGGAGACAACAACCAAACAGAAAGATCTCAGACGGTGATAACTCAATTAAGAAAACACAGTAGAGTAGAATGCTTGGGTGGCCTGGAGGGTAACTTCAGATGGGTGAGGAGGTAACACGTACCCCAGATGGACGAGATAGCAGCAACCATGTGAAGGGCTAAGGGAACTGCAGGTACAAAGACCCTAAAATGAAAAAGAGCTTGGAGAATCCAAACAACAGGAAGAAGACAATGAATTCAGGACACCATGAATTGGGGAGAGGTGTTTTGAGATGAGGCCTGACAATGAGCGGAGGGCACATCCCTGCCAAGTACTCAGGTGGTCACTTTAAGATTTGTCCTGGGGGCGCTTGGGTGGCACAGCCAGCTAAGCATCAGACTCTTGGTTTTGGCTCAGGTCGAGATCTCAGGGTCGTAGAACCCAGCCCTGCGATGGGCTCCGAGCTTGGCATGGGGTCTGCTTGGTATTCTCTCTCCCTCTCTCTCTCTCTCTCTCTGTCCCTCCCACTCGTGCTCTCATGCTTGCTGTCTCACTGTCTCTCAAATCAATCAATCAATCAATCTAAAAAAAAAAAAAAGATTTGTTCTGTCCTTGGAATCAGCACAGAACCAGCTTGCAGAACAAATAGCATTATTATCTCCGATATAGATACTGTTGATACCACCACATGTCTCCTTTCTCATGTGTCTGCACTGTCCTTCCCATGGTCATCTCTTGAGCATCTCCTGAGTGGCTCAGTGGCTATTAGATGCCCCCTCCCCTTCTTGCCCGTTTTCTCACCATTTGTCTTCCAGAGTCATACATCTGCTGCCTGGTCTCTGTCCTGACACTTGCTCTGACTCTCACTATTGGTTTAAGCCTAGAAGCTACATAACCTCAGTGTCTGTGACATCAGGTATAATCTGACTGCTTCACCTACCACCTCTAGCTCCCTGATAATGCTTAATGACCTTTATTGTCTCCTTACCCCAGGAGACAATGATACAACCGCTATGTGCTATGGGCATATTTTTAAAATCATGTGTTGTATTTTCAACTTTCAAAAACACTGCCATATCCTTTAACATTCTTGATTATGTTAACAGTCTCCATGAAGTAGATACACTAATTATCATTACTTCATTTTATTTATTTTTAAGATTTTATTTATTTGAGAGAGAGGGAGGGAGAGAGAGGGAGAAAGCACAAGCGGTGGGGGGAGGGAGCTGCAGGCAGAGGGAGAAGCAGATCCCCTGCTGAACAGGGAGCCCCACGCGGAGCTCGATCCCAGGACCCTGTGAGATCATGACCTGAGCCCAGGCTCCCCAAGTTCATTTTAAAGACGAAGAAATCAAACTCAAATAGTTTAGGTAACTTTCCTAAGGTAAGCCTACAATAGGGGCTGAGAACTCAGGAATCCTGCTTTCCCATCTCCATCCTGTTCTGGGGGTGAGAGAGGTCTGGCTCACTCCAGGCTTGGGGTCTTTAGAGAGTAAGTCCACACTTGGTCTGCTTATGATACAAAATTTGAAGACCATACACAAAAGCATTTAGAAGGTGAATAGAAAGGATTCCCTTCTCTTCAACTTTTTTCATATATGTGTATTTGAGTTCAGTATTGTTTCTAACATTATGTCCTGAGACAACATTTGCATCCCCATATGTACGCTTGACCACAGTGCAGGGATAGAGTAGTATAAACATACTTACCAATTAAAGAAAGAAAAAGAGAACAAGTTTAATTGCCGAGTTTGAGAAAAAGAACTGAGCATATTCAGCTGAACGGCTCTAGGTTTTCTTCTTTGGCTCTGCCCACCTCCCAAAATCACAACAGTACATAAGAAATATCACTTTGTGGATGTAGGGTAACATCCATAACTCTCATTCTAAAGCTCAATGTTCTGTGGTCTCACTGTCAAATATATTTTTTTAAATAGCCATGTTGTCAAAAACTCAATGCACTACTTAAAAAAAAAAAAAAATCAGCATTTTCAAGTAAGTTCCAACAAGAGTCTCTTAGAAAAAATAAACAATTTCCTTACTTGTTCAATTAATCAAGTCACATAAATTACATTCTTAAAATAAATGGGAAAGTACTAAAAAATAATTAAAACTCTCAAGTGTCCCTCATCCTTCTAAGGTAGATCAGTTATGTTCATTGCAGCTTGTAGTATATAATAGTTTGGAGTGGAATACTTTTCATACCATTCTTTAAAGTTCCAAGGTTCTTATTAAGGTGATAGTCTAGCTGTTTCTATTAAATATTCATGACCCTTTTCCAAGAGAAGTGTTTTGAACTGTTACATCTGGCTAAATTTGTGGGAGTTCTTTTCTCCCACTCACTCTTGCACGTGCTCTCTCAGGGAAAGAGACTTTAATAGGCATTGTCCTACCTGAAATGATTAAAGTTTTTACACAAATACAACAACATGCAATTTTGTAAAAACACAAATTCACCTCAAAGTGAATATTATAGATAGCAAATACAGAAAGGTTTGAAGGATGTGTTGCCCCTAAAGTACCATTAAGTGGATTAGAAGCAGCAATTTACAGCTGAAAAAACTTAGTAATATGGAATACAGTTAATCTGCATCAACTCAAACTTTTACGAATAGCAGGAAAAAACTGACCTACCATTACTAGTTTGTTTCCAGATAGACACATAACATCGTGTAAACATTATGTAACCATAGATTCAACAGGAGACCTGGTTTCTCCTCTACCACCCCCACCTCCCATCTCCCAGGCAACTTTGGGAGAGGATAGGAGCAGCTCTGGGGGACTTGTGCACAAATCCAGCGCATTCTCAACTAGTGCCTGCCAGGTGGTAAGCTTGCTGGGAAAGCTAGATTGTTCAGCTTGATTGTTCAGCTTGATTGTTCAGCTTCGTCCATTATGGGTAGGAGCTTTGTTCAGGGGTGAAATATTAGGAATACCATTGTGACCACACATTTAAATGACAGGTTTTACCCTCAATAAAGCTGCCTTTTTTTTTTAACCTCCATTTGGGAAATTACGGGAAACACTGGCTATCTCCCCCTCTTGATATTTTCTCATAGGCACCCAGATTTGTCAAAGATGATTTGACGGTTATATTATGTCACTGTCATTACTGTCTTTCAGGAAAAAATGGTATTTAATCTTTGTATCAAAAAGATATGGAAATACATTCTACATCATAAAGATTATATAACAATACTTCTCGTACTGAACTATAAGCAAACAAATGATACTTGAGAAAAGTTGCACACATATTTATCTTAGATGAAAATGTCATACTAGATAGAGAAATCCAATTTTTAAAGATTACACCTTATGGTTTTCAGTTAAGCCTTTAAAGTATTTTAAAATCCATGTTAATTGATCCAAAATACAAAGGAAATATTTATACTTTAGTGCAAAATAAATTACATGTGTAGGTTCCCAGCTAAAATCACGTTACCATTTTATTAGATTGTCCGGGTGTGCGGGTGTGTGTGTGTGTGTAAAATAATATGTAACTGAAACTATAGCAACAAAGTGCCAAAATTACTGGCTTCAAAGCAAAAAATTCGATCACGATAGTTTTACTTATATGTTTCCCTGATTAGACTGGTTGATTTGGCTTGGCATTTTGTATGCATTCATTAAATTATTATAAACAAATACAAAGTATTATAATGACATTCAAGTTGATAAATTTTGGTGTGTACAATGCAAAACTATTATACACACAAAGTCAAACATATTTAAAATTCAGACTAAAACCAACTAATTTCATCTCAGAAAAAATTTTTACTGCCTTTTGTAAATACTTACTATGGAAAAACAGCATTTACAAAGTATACTTGGTATATTTTCACATAGGTCTCTCTCTATATATCTAATATGTAAAGGATATATATATACATACCCTTTTCCCCCAACCAGATCCCCCAAATCACAAATCTCATTACCTGTTTTTGAGCAGTACACTGAAGGTCATCTTATCCAGTCCCAGATAATCTGGCAGCAAGTTTGACCAATTCCAGTTCCATTTTGTGATGGCTGACTGTTGATAAATGAGAACACGCTATTGTTAGTTATTAATCAGAGTTAATATGATCAGTAAATTAAAGCTCCAGCTGTGATAGACTAACTAAGAAGGAGGGGGGTCCAGAACAAGGACTTAGACAGATAACATCAATCATGTCCACAGAAGAAGGTGTTTATTCCAATAAGACAGCAATTAATTTATAAATCCATTTGGGGATGTAGTCATTATTTATAAAAATATAAATCAATTTCTTGAGTCGTTATTCTTCCCAAGTGCTAATGGCATTTGCCCAACAAGTTTCCCTGAGAGGGTGACTATTTGAAAAGAAAGTGAAATCACTGGCAACTTTTTCATCTTATCAATTGATAGTTTTTATTTTTTAGCACCCAGAAATTTGACTAAAAAAAAAAAAAAAAAAGACTTAGAAGTGCTATGACTCAAATTGCAAGACACAGCTTAATTAGAGTGTGGAAATAGTGTTATTTTTGGTTAAGAAAATGCTTTAAAGGGGAAATTAGAACAACCTGTAAATATAAATAACATTCCTTTTTCTCATTTAATAGGTAATTTCACAACAGAGTAAGGAGAAAAATTGCTGTGAAAGATATCTCATAATTCAGAACGGAATAAAACATGCCATTTATTTAAACGAAGTGAGGATAATTTAACAGCTACAGTGATTATTTATGGTTTGGAGCAATCTAATGTACAACACAGAAAAGCAGACAATACACTCAAACTTACACAATATATTTGGTTTTCAAATTCCTTAAAACTAAACAATTTTGATAATAAGCGTCCAGGCCAATGTTTAAAATCCTCTAAGAACTATGCCCTGTCACCTGCTGATTAATGGAGCACCACAATCCTGTCATAGAGCAGGAGAATTCTGCTCCGGGTTGTCAGCATTTGAAGGTCTTATTCTACTACGGTACTGATGAATGTAGACTAGGGTTGTAACAGGCATGGCAAAAATATTATCTGCATCCCGAATTAGGCCATTGTTTTAATTCTTATTTTCCTCAGAGCTCTAGGTCAAGCAATCCTTCTCTTCTCCCTATTAGTTCAAAGAGTCTGTCAGGAGGCTTTTCCCTTTTTTATTCACCAAAAGAACAACCAAAGCAAAAGAACTTTAGGTTTCAAATACTTTGGCTTAAATATGACCTTTTTAATATAATGACTGAAGCAGGTAGCTTAAACAATGGCATAATTAGACATTAAAAATGTGTGGAATTTATTACATTACCTTTATTCCAAATATCCGGACTTTAAGATCATTTGCAAATTCATTTGAAAATGTTTAGGGTTATAAAAAGGGAAATTTACCTCATGCCACTTAAAATAGCAAGTCAAGGCTTTATTTATAATTAGTTGTAAACTCTTTTATTATTTCCCTTATAACTTAGATAAATTCATAAAAATTGCAAGGTGTTCTTCGAGTGGGTGGATTTGGGATGGGGGTGGGCAGCAAGGGAGAAGACCATTACAAAATGCCTGGTTTTTCAGGCCTTCTGTAGACACAGCCAAACAGATGTTCCCTCTGCCCATGGTGAACTGACCTGGTCAAAAGTTAAATTATACAGACCAAACATATGAATCAGTTTGACAAATAGAAAGAAGGTAAAATAACTTTTCCAAAGTCAATTCATGCAGACCACATAAGTAAGAACAAGGCCTTTTGCTTCCCAGCCAAAAAAAGAAAAAAAAAAAAAAAAGCTTGTAAGTATTCAAACACAAAGCACCTTTTTCCTTTATGTAAAAAAAAAATCACACATTTAAGTTAACTTTATTATTTTCCACATACCTGATCTAGCATGTTTTCACTAAATGCCTTGTACACCTGGAAAGGGTTAAAGGCAGAAGGCTGATCTTCCACACTCCTCAAGGTCATCTTTAAAGGTCTGATGGGTAATGGCTTTTCCTCTGAACCATTCATAGAAAACAGCTGTTCTTTTAAATATTCCTTCAAGGGGAAAAAAAATTACAAGTCGTGATGGTGGGAAGCATATATTCTCTTTAAAAATACACTGATCAATATCCAAATCTACCCTTTCAGCACATTTGCTAGATTACAGTGTATTACTTGCCTCAGGACAGAATACATTTTCAGAAGAAACATAGCAGAATACCAATCAGCATTGCAATAAACCCATCAAAAACAGGTTCACCTAATATATAGGCTAGATTAGAAAACCATTTAACAAATTCTCACATAATGAATGTATGCTTGATATATCAGAATCTTTTAAATAGGCATTGTTTTGTCATTGGTTCATGCGTTAACATGTCTGGTTACCAAAACTTAACTCAGATGCATGATTCCTCACAGTACAAGATTGCTCATTCATTCACTAAGTGCAGTTGTTATCTACTCTATGCTCAGCAGAGTGCTAAGTACTCTGATATTTCACTGCAAGCAATCTTCCTTTATGTAGAATTAATTATAATCCAAACTCCTAAGCTCTATTTCCATGCTGTGGACTGAAAAATATCAAGGTTCAAATGAAGCTCAACATATGTAATTCTAATCCCCCAACTGCCCATGGCAGCCTGGGCAAAAAAGTCAATCTACTGCTTTATATTTCATTTTCCATTCATAAATAAATAAGGTGAATGATCCTATTTTATTGGACTCTTTCTGGAAGATGACAATTAAAATGATGTCAAGGTTCCCATGTAAACCATCAAATACTATTAATAAGTCATTTAAGAAATAAAATTATATAAAAGTTCTTCAGTATGTCAAAATATAATTTTTTCTTCAAGAGTAGGACTAGGTTGAGAACATTAGAGCTGAAAAGGACTTCAGAGGTCATCTGGAAAACCCTTGCTACTCAAAGTCTGGTGCCCAGCCCAGCCCAGTCAGCCTGGGAACTTGTTAGAAAAACAGAATCTCGGGCCCCACCCCAAAGGGACTCTAACTACTAACATGATTTCCCAGGAGATTGGCAGGCACTCGGAAGTTTTTGAATAACTCTAGCCCACACCACATTCGGCAGTTGGCTCTGAAAAGTCACGGATGAATCTGAAGTTAGATAGGAGTGAGTGAGAAGCCACGTCTTTGGTCTCAGTTCATTGTGCTTTTTCCTGTATCTCTATAATATAACTTCCTGAACAGAGAACGCCCACCGTCCTCATCCAGGAAGGTAAATTTTAGATCCTAAAACCCTAAACATCAAAAGCAACTGCTACTTAATTATGATAATCATTTCTTAAATTTGCTCATTGTGGACATCTCCTTAGATGAATTCTATAGCATCATTTACAGAGACTCCTAAGTATCATTAGATAATAAAACCACCAGAAAAGAGTGCTATGCTTAGATTTAGATTTTTAATTTCTTTTCTTAAGATTTTATTTATTTGCGAGAGAGAGAATGAGAGACAGAGAGCATGAGAGGGAGGAGGGTCAGAGGGAGAAGCAGACTCCCTGCTGAGCAGGGAGCCCGACATGGGACTCGATCCCGGGACTCCAGGATCATGACCTGAGCCGAAGGCAGTCGCTTAACCAACTGAGCCACCCCGGCGCCCTAGATTTAGGTTTTTATACAGAAATAAAATTTCTCTCCATCATGATTTCTGAATGTAAAATTTTGAAAAGGAATAAAAGATTCTAACAAGAACAACTGCTTTGTTGGCTAATAACCATCTGTTTCAACTGATTTCCCCTTACATCGCTACATTTGGCTTTTTTGTTGTCCTTGTTCCACAATTCAAGAGATCAAGTGCTGTGTTGCAAGCTGGGAACACAATGGTGTTTTCTCCCTTGTTAATTTCTCTGACCGCTCCACTATCTTCTCACTATTGTCACTCGTCACCACCCCTTCTCAAAAACCTGATTTTTTTGGTGTCGCTTTAACCGGACTTATTGCTAATGTGATGTATTTCTCTAGAAAAGATCCATTCTTCTTTGAACATCCTTTCTGGAAAACCCTCCCTGTGCAGTTACATACGTATTTCTCTACCTACCGTTTCTGTGTTTTTCTCTGAAGAGTCCCATGACCTCAACTACCACCCTCAGTGAGGCCACCAAAATCTCTCGTCATGGCCTCCCTCATCTTTGTTCGTGGCCACGTTCTTCCACCACCCACTGACTTTTATGCTCCCACATCTTTCCTTTATCTCAAAGACGAACACTCTTAAATTCATTTCCTCTCAGAACTTCGTTATGACTCGATGGCACACTCATTCTTCCCCTCGCCCAGGCCCGTACCTGTAAATGCCACTGTATCTATGCTCCCTTTTTGAAGCATATTCAGCAGTACACCTGAAAATGTTCAAGACTCATATTGCTACTCAGCAGGCGAACAAACTTCATAGTGCAATTACACCTACAGCTTAACAACGCCTCCACATAAAAGCCGCCGTGAGGACAACGCTGGGCACTGAGTCAGCCGTGTGCCGTTACTGAGTTTGTTGCGGGTCTAAATGTTTTAGTAGTCACAAGGCAAAGCGCTCACTACTTTCCCTGGTCTAGCCTCACCTCCCAGTACGCCTCTTCCTACCTTGCTGTGATGCTTCTCACTCAGCACAATCAGCAAGAACTTCGCTTGACATCCCATGTGATAAACATTGCCGTAACAGTAAGCATATTCAGTTGTAAGGAAAGAAAAATTCTAACTTGGAACTTCATTGATCAAAATGTGGCAGTGCCCCAGTGAAGAGTCTTATACTCATCAGGTGTCGCAGCAGACCTGTTCAGAGCCGCGGCCTCAGAGGCCCACAAATTCTACGACGGGAGATCAGCCTTTCGATTTCCTGAATAGAACAGGTGGCTGACAGCCAGTAAATACTCAACTTAATTTTGCTTCTTGGTGATTACTGATCTTTTTCATGTTAAGGGCTTTTGAAAAGTGGACTGGTCTATCAGTTTGGTAATCTCTACCAGCCATGCCTGTTCTCAGAACTCTTGTAACGCCACTTGCCTAACAATCTGAGGGTAAGCCTCCTGCAACATCTGTTCCTCAGTAATCACCGTGGTTACTTAGGCCCATCTGGGTGGCCATGTGGCCATGCCAATGAAGACCATGACTTCGCAATGGTGGTCTTGCTAACAGTTAGCCAAGGCCACGAGCTCCTGAGTTCCCCACACAGAAACCCTAAACAAATGATGAGGGATCATTAGCAAATGGGAATAAGTTGTGTAATTTGCTAACAATTATACACTGAGCTCTGGTGCCTCAGGGACCGGACCATTTCTCACAGCCACAAATCCTTCACATTCTTTTCAGGCTATCATTGAATGCACTATTACATCACCTGCTTATTGACTGGTTGATTAGCTCTAGGAAAGCCAGGAAACAAAATTTACTTGAAGTAACTTTCAGGTAGATGGTAGCGGAAAGAACATTTATGTAACTGGGTTGTAAAATGCTGTGGTAGAATTTAATTCACTCCTCGGAAATTTATCGTTTTTAAGGCCTACCTCATTGAGATAAAACACTATAGCTTCCCATTATTCATATTATAGAATTTTTAGTATTCCGAAAAATAAATTCACACACTTGCACATAAACACATAATTCTAATTCACATTAGATGTCACATTCTAATTCATGTACAAATGCTCAAATTAAAAACCCGATGAAGTTAACACACTTGTATTGTTCCAAGTCCATAGCTGAGATACCTGCTCTTTACATTTTTGCTCAAACAGCCAGAAACATGCAAGGTCAGAGGCTTAACCCAGCAGAGACGTAGACAAGCATGACATCGGCTCTAACCAGTGTCCATGCATTAATGCATTTTCTTGGGTTAATCTAGCTGCTCCCTAATATGGTTCAATATTCTTCTCGAGTTTTCTCATTATGGAAGAAATCTACAACTTCACCAGACAAGTATGACGTCTATAGGAGAAGAAGTACGTCTCTCTCTGGAAAATTCATCATTTCACAGACAGCAGATTTTAACATCAGCTTAATAGTCACAAACACACAATTCCCAAACTACACGTCTAGTCTATACAATTCAGAACTGAACGGAGTTTATGAGCCGTGTTATTGTTTAAACCATATAAATAAAACCTACATTGTTTCAGTGAAGCTTCTGCTATACAAATGCAGAACAGCCGGGGCTGAATAGATTCTATTAATAATGCAATATTGAGTTTGGTATTGACTTTAAGAAGTATTATCACCTCCTTGACTAACCCTTAGCTGCCAGCAGACGCTGCCTCAGGCCAGTACACACCTAATTGCTCGGTAAAAAGGCCGTTTCCCTACCTCATTGAGCCGCATGATGTGATAAATTTGCCGCAGGTACTCGCCGCCACCTGGTTTGTGGCAGATATCCAGGACCATCATGTTTATTTTCTGCTCAGTCAGTTCAAGAGCACTATCTCCTTCTTCTAAGGCTGTGCTTTTCTCTATTGTCATAAATGCACTAAGTACAAAGAAAGCATATAAGTATCAGTGGTGAAGAATTGTAAAGACGGAAAATAATCCAAGAGATTGAGTGTGGAGAGTCGATGTAAATCTCATATTCAAAGCACCATAAAGACCACTCAAATAGGTAAGCTTTCCCAAACCGCCCCTGCCCATAGAAACAGTGACTCAGAACTAAGCACCTGAAAGCACTTTAAAAGAATTGAATCGTTTCTTTAAAACAGTTCTTTATTGCATTTGTACTCCTATCTATAAAACATTTTCCCATTACTGCAATTGTTGAAATTGCTATAATCATGGGATGAAAACAAAACATTTCTTTTTAAGAACATGTAAGAAATAATTTGTATTTTCTCTTTGAGGATAAAAAGTATCTTTGATGCCAGAAATAGCTTTGGTATTCTGTCTTTTGTAGATTCCTTTTTACACCTGTCTTAGAACACATTAAAGACTAATTACAGTGTCAAAAGGGGGAGCCAATTATGCTAAATATAGGCTGGGCGCTTCCTGGCAGCGTGCTTACCACTGGGTTTTTTTAAATTGGCCTTTTGACACTTGTTGCCTTTTAAAAATATATGGCCCCTGTCCTGTTTCTTCTTGGTAAGGATACCGAGCAAAAGTCACTACCTGATTATTCTTCCAGGAAAAGGGTTATCATCACCACACCGGAATATGCAACTTTTATTTGTGAAACGTTTCTAAGAATACATTTGCTTGTTACTGATTTTAAACATTATTCACATAGTAACGATGAATGACATAAATTAAAAAAAAAAAATTCTCCAACTTTACCAGTGCAAAAGAAATCATGGTATTCAACGTACATCATATATATCCCACACCACTTTTCTTCTTACAGTTGCTGTTAGGATCATGTTAGGCTTTGCAATCTAAATATTCTCAAGAAAATGCATGGTTTTCCACTGTTCCTCAGACTAAATGAAATTTACTGTGGTGTAATCAGCTATATACTGCAGTTCATTACTGAGATTTTGCCATGATTATAAAATTAGTTCTGCTAAGAGTCAGTGCCGCTGACCTGAAGACTGAACGAAATGATACCCAGCTGCTGGACATTAACTTTTATATTGCTTCCACGTGTAGCTTCTCTTAAAGAACTTTACAATTGTATAAAGCTTGCTAAAAATAAAGCAAATCCTACTCTTAGACATACTCATTACCTAGAGTAAATCTTTAAACAAACAAAAAAGACCTTGTTGCAATAAAAGAAGTTTGTAAATATCTTTTCGAAGCTGCGTACAGGTTGCAAGCAAAATTTCTTGTCAGGTTGTATAGACGCTGACATTGAAAAAGTTGAGGCCCTCTGACAAAAGAGTGTCTCAGTGTCAGCCCCTGAATTGTATCCTTTCCTGTCCATCACTGTGCAGGTGAAGCAAATGATTGGATTCAGTCAATGCCATGATTAATGAGTTCCTCTCTGGATTTGGGACTGCCTATCAATCATGTCATTAGGGAGAATGTGCCCTGAAAGAGGCAGACCTTAGCCAAGGAATAACTGCATTAATCTTAATCTGTATATGCACCCAGCCAGCCAAGTCAGGGTCACCATGATGAAAAACAATAATCTTCAACTCGACAAATTACTTTGCAAAGACAGACATTTCTTTACTTTTGGGGCTGTGTGTTCTCCAGAATCTAAGCTCACTGTTTACAGCTTGAGTGTTACTACAAAGTGAAGGTTATTTTAATGAATAGTAATGTTCAGGCGGTACGCAAGACAAGGAAAGACTTACAGCTGCCTGCCACCTTTCCACTGCAGGTCTTTTCACAATTTCTATAAAATCAAAGTTAAATCTGAATGCGAGTGAAGGAAATCTACCTAAATGATACTGTGTAGTTCCAAGATAATCGTCATGGGGAATTAAAATCTCAATTATCTTAAGAGAAGAACTATTTCAGTTTAAATGGTTACAGCCCCAAACTTAAAACAATTATGGTAAAAGCCAAGGCAGCCCTTCACCTATATACAGTTACCAGGGTTTAATATACGTTTTCCTTACGGTACAGATCTAGAAACTAAATGATCATCGATTTGTGAGAAATATGTAGAGGTAGAAGTTCACTTGTATAACAAATAATCAACCTGAAATCAGTGTCAAGAAGTACATTCCTATAGTGCCCATTAAATCCTGTAAGAGGTGACCTAATGTGAGTTAAGAAGTTAAATTTAACCGTTTCAAATAAATATAAGAAATAACTTTAAGTCTGAACTTTTATATATTGATATTTGAGAAGCTGAGAAAGTGTAATGTGTTAATTACATACTCACTACTACACATTCAGTAACTTTGAGGACTGTACAACATTTTTTAAAGATCAGCAAATTTCATTTTGGATGCATGTTGCAACAGATAGCTAATCAGTCAAATATTAGCTAGAAAACTCCCTATATAGGAGGTATCAGATGTGTTGGTGCTGTTTATAAGGAATTTAAACCAACTTTAAAGGAAAAATTTTATTAATGGATTTCTGTAGGTGGCCCCAGGTATATAGCTGAGACATTACTTCACACTGATCTTATTGATAGAGGGACCCCTAAATCAAAAGTATCACAAATTTAACTTTATCATCAGATCCACTATTTTTATTCTTTTTTTTTCCCTCTCTTTATAACCACTGTCGTGGATATGACATCTGGCCTTAATCTTTTAGTCACTGGATTCAATACCTGTAAATTGTTATTGAATGCAAATGTAAAGATTAAGAAGGCTGCTTTTACAGTCTCTAAGCATTTGCCTGACTGCTGCCGTTATTCCTACCCACAGGACACCCCAGAAGTAAATTTCTAGAAGTCAGTATGACAAGACCAGGAAAATCACGATTACCTACATTTTTCCATTTGGATGAACATGAAGTCTTTTTTTTTTTTTTTTAAAGATTTTATTTTTTATTTATTTATTTGAGACAGAGAGAATGAGAGAGAGCATATGAGAGGGGGGAGGGTCAGAGGGAGAAGCAGACTCCCTGCCGAGCAGGGAGCCCGATGCGGGACTCGATCCCGGGACTCCAGGATCATGACCCGAGCCGAAGGCAGTCGCCCAACCAACTGAGCCACCCAGGCGCCCTGGATGAACATGAAGTCTTACAGATTAATACAAACCAGTAAAGAGTATTCGTTATCATGATACCAGTGAGTGCATTTTAACAGAGTTTATGAATAACAAATGCTTACTAGTTCTAAGCCTGATGCTAAAAACTTTATGAATGTTATTTAGTTTTCCAAAACCACTCCCACCAGCTTGGTATCACCACTGACAGTGAGGCTTTGAGAGATTCCATAATTTGCCTAAGATGGCCCACTTACAAGGGATTTGTATTTGCCCATATGATTCCAAAGCCTGAGCTCTTTGTCACTACCATGTACTAAGGAAAGTAACAACTTCTAGTCGTTTCAGGCAGAGAGTTAAAATAGTATCTGCTAGCAACATGAGTAGATTTTAAAAGAATGGGGGACAGTGTGTGAGTGGTCTAAGAAAGGGCTGGTTAGTGATCTATAGGCCATATGAACTGTAATTCCTTTATCAATATCATGCAGTTCTAAACTGAAGACTAATTTTAAGACAGGAGTACTCTATGTACATATTTAAATTCATCAGGGACCCTTAAAAATCTTAGCAATACCACAAATCACTTAGCTCTTCGTGACAAACCAATGAGAAGGCTGACATTTTCATACAGAAACAGCTGGGTGTGTTTATAGCTCGAGTGTGATATGCCCCAATTGCCCTCTGGGATTCTTACATTACCAGATGAAAAATGTGTACCTTTTTGACAATCAGGTACACAGAAAGCAATAAAAAGCCTTTTATATCCATTAATTCCTTCTTAATTTAATCTCCATGCCCAATCCATTTACAAAATGCTCCAGGCTATCCACTGGATACCTGTTTGTGCACTGAAAAGGAATGAAACCAAATTCTCTCGGGTTTAACTACCACCCTTTTTATCAGAAACCTTAAGATGGTGACTAAACAGGTATAATGTTCCAGCGTGTCAATGGGGTTCAAATTTTAATAAAACAGGGAACGTCCGATAATCCCGTTTTTAATGGACTATTTATCTTTTTCTGTATTCATCAAAGTTCCTATGAAGTTAAAGAAAATAACCACTGTTGCCTATCTCAGTCTTTTGTTGTTGTTTATTGGTCATTTTGTTATTGTGAACATATTTGATGAAATTCAGTGAAAGAAAAATATCGCTTTACCATTTGGTGCTCAATTTCCTTGCTTTCAACAATTGGCTCTCAATCCAGTTGGGTTTTTCCTGCTCAATGCTCTGTATGACCTTCTGGGTCATTTGATTAGGGCCACTTGTCTGCTTTCCCATGATGCTTTCCAAACACACACAGATTAAACCAAGTTTCTCTTTACTCCATCTGTCAAGGGAGGCACCTGTTAAAAGTTCCACAGTGTTTCCATCCTCAAATATCCGACATATAATTACAATCAAGTTCCAGACAAGGAGGCTAGCTTTCTTCAATTCAACAAAGTTTTTTGACATTTTTCTCTCAGACAGAAAAAAGAAGTATTTAATTGGGGGAGGCAAACATGCAATCACCGTAGGTAACTTGCTGATTACAATACATACTGCCTGAGCAGCAAGCCTTGTGAAGCCTGGGGAAGAAAGGAAAGAAAAGGTATGATTAATATTAGCATTTGCATTCCGTCACTGTGTTGTTTTGAGTGTTGCGTGGGGATGTCTAATTTTTGTGGAGAAAATTGTCGAGAAGAGCAAGTGCTTGACATATTCCAACAGAACTTCACTGGGGTCCCCTCCAGTGCTGCCTAAAATTCCTCAAATCTCAAACACATTTTTTTTTTCTTTTCTCATGAATGAAGATTAGAAAATTTAAAATTATTAATTATACCTTTATCTATTAGGACTGCAGGTTTAAAGGGCTCAGATGCCCTCTTAATTAACAAATGTAAAGGCACTCCTGTTGGACCTCTCTGTGGCCTTTGATATTTTCTTAAACCTCCTCCTCCCTTGGAATCCATAACAGAATCATTCCAGATTTTGCCGGGACTGGCTCCCCTTCTTCTACTTTTTAGCCCAAATGTCACCTCCTCAGATAGCCTTCACTCACCACCCCATCCAAAGCATCCCTTTATGCTCTTCCCATCCCAGGTCCCACTTCCTCTCTATCATCAGAGGCTATTTTGTCACCAAAAATTCTCTTCCCAATTGTTAATTATCTGTCACCCTCCACTAGAACATAAGCTCCATGAAGACACTACTGTATCCCCAACACTGAGTACTTCATATATCAGCTCTTCAATAAAGATTTGGTGAATGAATAAGCCAACAAACTGTGTCCCATGCTAGTTCTAGTTTATACTAACACCTCTTAAATGTAGGTATTGTTAAGAAGTCCTTACCTATTGAATGATGATTCTACACACTCTCCCTTGCTTGGGGTCCTTTCTCTGAAGGATGTACTGATCTTCCCTCTCTAGATCAGGGTGCCTCAACTTTGGCAATAATGACATTTGGGCTGGATAATTCTTTGTTGGGAGGAGCTGTCCTACCCACTACAAGATGTTTCAGCAGCATCTCTAGCCTACACCCGCTAAATCCCAACTAATGTTCTCCTCAGTGTGACAACCAAGAATGTCTCCAAGCATTGCCAAATGTCCCCTGGGGGGCAAAACCTTTCCTGGGGGAGAACCACTCTTCTAGATGATTCTCAGAATCTTCAGTCTTGGCCTTTTTCCAGGGTAGCAATCCTACAACTACAGCTCCCTATTGGACATTTCACTTCTCTGTTCTAGTAATGATTAACTCATTATAATTAAAACCAAATTAATTGTTTTCCTCCCAAACTAGCTTTGCCTTGCTGACTCTCCCTCCCTCCTCCCTCCAGCCCTTCCATTCTTCCTTCTTTTAAAATCTGTTAAGTAGTCCTGTTGATCTTTCATTCCAGAAACCACATTGATAAATCCTCCTACCCCCTCATCTCTGACATCCAGTTTCACCTCACTGTGAAACATGGCTACCCACCTATTAAAGCCCCTCCTTACAAATGGTACCTGGACTACTGCAGTACTTTCATAACTCATCTCCCTGCTCCAGACTACGCTCAGCCACTCTCCTGTGTTGTGAAGCCAAATTCACATACTATAAAATCTGTTATCTAATTTCTCAGCCACAGTTGTTTGAGCTGCTCCCACTGTTATGAGATCAGTCTCTGAAGTGTTGCTGTCAAAATACTCCACAGTCCAACCTCAGACAGTTTCTGTAAACCTCTTTATTTTTATCCTCATTGCTTTTAGGCTTCTAGATATCTCATTACTCTAACATGGAATGCCCTCTCTCTCCATGGGTCACCCATCTTTTTCAACTCTTGGTTCAAAGTCCTGTCCTCCTGTGAATTTTATTTGAACATACTATCTATATGACCAGTTTGGTAATTAGGTCTGTAATGTGCACGCTGTCATCTTTTATATTATCATCTATTATTGCTTATGTTATTTATGTCTTCATGAGTTATCTTTACAACTAGATGAAAAGCTCCTCAAGAGCATGGAAAAAAACCTCATCAGTCTTTGACTATCCCACAAAGCCAGGCACGGTGTTTTAATCCACTACATACATAATAGAATTTGAAAATTGAAACTGAGTGACAAGTCAAAAGAAGGTAGCTTTGAGTTCTTCAGTAAAACATTCTTCACTGCTTTTGCTAAACACAAATAATAAAACAATGTGAAAGATTTTTCAAGATATTTGTGACATTTAAAGAAGTCACTCTGCTCTAAAAAAGTACAAAGCTCTTGGAAAACATATGTCTAGTCTAGTGACTCCACAGATATTCATGACAACTTAAGAATCATGTTAAAAATGAACTGGAACAGTCTTCATAAGTTTATAAAATTGGGCGCAACATATATTTGAAAGATCTCATAAGACTATTGTGTTCAATAAAATAATAAATGTGAGAACACCTAGTTCAGTACTTGGTAACGAATAGTTCCTTGATAAATGCTTTCTTTTTGTCCAAATGAGTATGCGTAGATGAAACTTGAAATATAGATAAAGCAAATTAAGAAACTCCTTTGTGACCACTCTTCCCTGTGTTCTCAAATGATTTTAAATGTTTGTTGTTCTTCACGTGTTTGTGTCATATACTCCCAATTCTACTCTCAGGTGTTTGACTTAAAAGATTCTATCTTGTGTTCTGCTTATTTAAAAGAGGGTTTAACTGCAGATACCAAGGAAACATTTGACAATCTAAGGAGATATCAGGTAAAGATTACCGATTCTCTTTACACCTGCACTTCTACTGATATTTTAGAAAATCTGAGGACTCCAGGTGCTCAGATCCCCACGACTTTATTAAAGCTTACGGCAAATTCCAATCAGAACCTTTAGACTACTGACAAATGAATAGATCTATTCTACTAATCATAGGGACTCTGAGTCTGTGATGATGTTAACAACACTCCAGGCAGGGATCTTTTAAGAATGCCACACACTCATTTTTCTGCCCTTATTTAAATGTTTTGGTTTCTATCTCAGCCATATATATGTTACATGTTGGAAGGGCCAACTTCAGAGCTGACAAAGTGTGAAAAAATGTATGTCTTAGAATGGATGCAATGTGATATGAATATTTATGTATTTATCATTTCTTTCTTCCTAGACATGGACCACTGGCTATAATAATATATTTTGTGATTATAAAACATGCAGAAAGGAAATTTACAATGAATGAAGTAAAGACAAAATAATATCTTAAAGTTATTTTTAAAATTTTATTTATTAATGTTATAAGGTATCCATAATAATTTCTTGACTGAGAATAATGTGATTTAATATGCTTTACTATTTTTAAAATCTGGGCTTAACACTTCGACAGAATGATTCAAAGGGCGGGTTCTAAGTTCAGTTTGTTTCAATGCTTGATTTTAATGGCTATCGTAGGTGAAAAAGCTACTACATGAACCTACATAGATCCATGTTGGAACAAGCGTATTAATAACTGTGCTTGTGAAATCATGGCACTTGTTTTTCAATCTCAACCATCAAATAGGCAAAGGCTGTTGTTGACATTTGACTGCTAAATATTCATTAATCATGATGTCAATTAGTTATTCTTGAAAACAAATAGAAAAATATTTCATTTTTCTATTTTCAAGAAAAATATTCAGGAATCACTGAAACTCTTATTTGGAATATATTAAATTATGTTAGAAAACTCTATTTCTAAGTTCTTAAGTGTGTAGGTAGGGTATTTTTACTGGTGATACTGGTTTTTATAGAACTAGTATTTCTGGGTTTTATAAAATGAACTATCTTAGTAACTTCTGATAGCATTTTGTAATTTCTGCCATCAGTTTCTTTCCCAACAAATCTGCATGTGAACGATAACATGAATACATTTCTTCTTGTAATGCTACATTTCTTCTTGTAATTCCTCGCCAGAATCCATTCATTTAAAACAATCATTCCAACAGTTTTCCCATAAAGCATTCTTTTTATTTAAAAAGTAATTTATTGGGGTAGCTGGCTGACTCAATATTACTCTTAATCTTGGTGTTCTAAATCAAGCCCCATGATGGGTATAGAGACTACTTAAAAATAAAATCTCAAAAAATAAATAAAAAGTAATTTACTGCTACAAAAATTTCTCTGGCATATCTTTAATTTAATTGCTGACAATGAGGGATGCCTGGGTGGCTCAGTCGGTTCAGCGTCTGCCTTCGGCTCAGGTCATGATCCCAGGGTTCTGGGATCAAGCCGCATGTCGGGCTCCTTGCTCAGTGGGAAGCCTGTTTCTCCCTCTGCCTGCCGCTCCCCCTGCTTGTGCTCTCTCTCTCTCTCTGACAAATAAATAAAATCTTTAAAAAAAATTGCTGTCAGTGAAACAAAACAACTACTTTGTGTATCTGTTCTTTGAAACATAATGGAGCATATACCTAAGCTGAGCTGTATGAGAAGCATCTGAACTTTCATTCAACTCTTCGGTAAGTCTCCTACATTGTATGATTTATTGTAATATTTATTTCTTTAAATCGTCACTATTTTCTATGTAACAGTATTTACTGACAATGTAATACAAAAACGCATTTCAGTTTGTCACCATAGTGTTGTCCGTGTTCTCTCATTTTCACTGTTTCAGGAAGGACAAATGTTCCCTTAAGTTAGTGACTATTTGTCTTTTAATAGGTTAGAATCCTCAAAAACACCCACCACCACCAACAACAACAAAAAGGACTCTAAATATTTAACGTTACTTAGACAAATACTGTAAAGTACTGGTTATATCACTTGACTTACTAACATTCTTGAAAACAATTATAGAGGTTTGTCTTCATGTTTTGGATGCTTAGTTTTGAAATCTTTGGCTAATCAAGATGATTTCCAACCATCTTTAGCTAGTATCTCAAGGCATGATACCTACTTAGGAGGGATTCATGTTTAACAATAAGGTATGGGAAGTCATATTTCAAGTGGTTTTCCCATATATTTCCTTTTTTAAAATCTTTTTTTTTTTTTTTTTTTGCCAAATCTGATCAGATCATCATCATTTTACCTTATAAATATGGCTGAGAAAGAGCTCATGTCAGGAACAGACATCAATGTGAGTTTTTTCACTTGGTTATTGTCCGCCCTTCCTTGCACTGTCAGTATTAGGTTTCACCTGCAGCTGATTTGTTAATTTACAGGAATATGTTAAAGCCACTTGCGTGTTTTGTGAGGATTAATATTGTTAAAACTAGATTCTGAAATACAAAGACGAACTTGATTCAATATTGTACCCTAAAAGCTAATGAAAGAGTAGGTCCAAGGGAGAGTTACAAGTAACAATCTTCATATGAAATTTTAGTAAAGTTTCATTTCGTCCTTTCTTCTCATATATCAAAGAATTGTCTTGTACATCCCCAGAGGCATTTGCACGCATGTGGAACCAGATACCTCCAAGAGGAGGTATCTACTGTATAGTTTATCTCTAGCCTCAACTAAAGCGCTTGGCATGTAGTAGTAACTCACTTAGTAATTATCAATTGAATGAATAAGGAACTTAATGTCTGGCCTGTAAATATTATCTGTCTTGCATACTGTAGTGATAATAAAGGTTGAGCACTGTCAGTCTAAAAGAGGGTAGAGAGATGGAGAATCATGGTATTCTCCTATTGTTATATCCAACTGGAATGCACAAAATGGTTTATACAATCACTTTCCTCCATCATTTTCTTTTATATATTTATGTGACTTGGCACCATTTATGGCTGTCCACTGTATAAGGGTTATACATCTACTCTTAGTGATAGTTTTATGGAGAATATTACTTAGTATGGAAAATCACAAGAACTGGTATCAACAAAGTAAGCATTTTTTTTTAACCTGAGGTTCTTTGAAAGATTATGGAAGAATTCCAGAATACCTGTACAAAGCAAAATTATTCATGAATAGAATGACTTGAAAGCCACAAACAAAATAGTGCTACTCATACAACATATGTTAGCTATAGATTATGCCTCCTGAATTGCTCAAAATCTATGAAATATCCAAAAGCTAGAATGAAGGAGAGATGGCAACAACTCAGACAAGGAAGAACTTAAGTAATGAAAAGCTGACATTTTCCAATTTCAATTAAATGGCTTTACTAGATTCAAAGGCAGTTTAATAGGGCTTGGGCAGAATTAAAGCATTACTATGAAAGGTCACAGATAATTGATTTGAGTTTGTAATATAAGGTTGCTGGATAAAAGCCACATTAGTTAGGATCTCCATGGAGAAGAATGAAAGAAAGACTAGTCCCTTCAATTGACTTTGGTAGGTTCAGTTAGAATATTTTACCATTGAAAGTTTCCTTAAGTTCATGAAAAAAATTCTTCTTTAAAGATTAATATAAAGGGAAAAGTTTTATTTTAAAAATCCTAAAGAAGGTTCATTAATATGGCTACATAATATACATTCAAAGGGATCTTAACACAGAAACACATAGGTAAAAGAAACCAGATAAGAAGAGAGGTCTTAATTAATAAAATAAATGGGGGGAGCCTGGGTGGCTCAGTCGGTTGATATCTGACTCTTGGTTTCAGCTCAGGTCATGATCTCAGGGTTGTGAAATCGAGCCCCAAGTCGGACTCCCTGCTCAGCATGGAGTCCCCTTGAGGATTTGCCTCCTCTGCCTCCCCTCCCCACTCTCTAAAATAAATAAATAAAATCTTTTTTTAAAAAAATTTATTTGACAGAGAGAGTGAGAGAGCACAGCAGGGGGAGCAGCAGAGGGAGAGGGAGGAGCAGGCTCCCCACTGAGCAGGGAGCCCAATTAGGGACTTGATCCCAGGCCCTGGGATCATGACCTGAGCTGAAGGCAGAGGCTTAAGAGACTGAGCCACCCAGGTGTCCCAATAGATAAATCTTTAAAAAATAAAATAAAATAAACAAATAATGTAACTCATGGTTCTAAAACACACTTAGATACACGGCCCCTAATAGGAACAATGCACTGAATTCAGAACCATAGATATCGGGGGAAAATACTCTGTTAAAAAACCACATGGTTACTAAATGGGGTGCTATTTTTTACCTAAACGGCATACAAGTAGGTCTGTTAACAAGAGAAGAGAAAGTAATAATTGGTGGTTGCAGTGGAAAAAACTTTAAGGAAAAATATTAAACTGAACCTCAGAACAATCTTCTTGAGAGTATGAATTTTAGATTACTTAGTAGATTTAAGGTTAGTCACAATCATTGACTAATCTGTGAATACTAACATGAATGCAACATATCACAGAAAATTCTGTAGTTAAATAAAGACTTTGACCATTGGAGTAATTTTCATTTCTAGTTTCGTTGGTCATAAGGCTCACAGTAAAAAAAAATTACAGGTCCCAAATACACAGAAATGGTGGGAAAAGGACTAATATAGTTTACAAATCTGACAATTTTAGAATTTTACTTGATTTCATATCCTGGAAAATTGCTTCTTTGCGGATATGTTTTTTAAAAAAAAAAAGGAAAGAAAGAAAGATACCTTTGCTTGATTCTTTCCTTTTAGTTTCTTTTGGAATATAATTCCATTCCTTTGGAATGCTCTCACGCAAACATTCAGGAACGCTGTGCTTGTTGAGGTTGCTCTCACAGCTTCTCCCAGAGCTAATCACAAATATTATCTGCTGTATGATGTCCTTGACAGCGTCAGTCAGTGCCAATCTCAAGCATCGGATGACCTCTAGCTCGGACTCCGTGCACGTTGAGACTTTAAAATCAGACAGCATATTACAGTTAGCAGAATCTGGAAATATTCTGTGTGTTATTCAACTGGGAATTCAGTTTGTCAGTAATCTAATTTAAAGCTATAGAAAAGGAGAGCTGCTTTTAACTTTGAAATCATATAATTAATAAACAGTCCATAAACATTTGGGAAAAAAAGTTTCTTCTTAGTAATAAAGAAAATGGCAATTAAAATAATAGTGAATAACAACATTTGCTTGTTTGGAATTCTAAAGGTAGAAATATAAATGGTATGACCTTCTTAGATGACAACTTGGCAAAAATATCAACACTTTAACATTTTACTTACCTGCTAACCCACTTATTCTGTGTCTAAGACTTCATCCTAAGAAATTAATTACAATCATGTAAAGGATATAAAGGAAAATTGAAAATAATCTAAATGTCCAATAATTGGTTATTTGTTTAAATAGCTACACATCTATACAATAAAGCCATATATTATTCAGTAGAAAAATAAAGACAGGTTAGGAAAAGCATGACATGATATTTATTTTAAATACACACATGCACACACACACACACACACAAAAGAATTAAAAGATGCACTCTACAACACTAATGGTGATTATTAATGACTGATGTGATTTCAGATATTTTCCTCTTCCTTTCCTTTTTCCCCTTTTTACTTTTGTTTCTTTTGTATCCTCCGTCTCTTCTTTCCTTTTTGCCATCCTGCCTTCTTTCTGATTATATATATTACCTACCATGGCTATGTATTACTTGTGTGATAAATGCAATAAAATTTTACTTGTTTTTTAATATAACAGGGAAGTCTTGGGATAACCACAATACAGAAAAGTACCTATATGTTTTTCCCCTCAAATTTTGAGGTAATGTTCCTTTTTTTTTTTTAACTTTTATTTACTTAAGTAATCTCTACACTCAACATGGGGCTCAAATTCACAACCCTGATGTCAAGAGTTGCATGCTCTTCTGACTGAGCCAGTCAGGCACCCTGGGGTGATATTTCTCAAATGACTCAATCCATTGTTAAAACCACCATGCTACTGGAATGCCTGAGTGGCTCAGTCTGTTGAGTGACTTGATTTCAGCTCAGGTCGCGACCTCAGAGTCCTAGGATCAAGCCCCACATGGAGCCCCCTGTGGAGCCTTGCACTGAGCTCTGTGCTCAGTGAGGAGTCTGCTTCAGGATTCTCTCTCTCTCCCTCACTCCCTCACTCTAAAATAAATAAATAAATCTTAAAAAAAAAAAAAAAGAACCGCCATGTTTAAGAGAATCTTGATACTATCCAATATTGAGAGTTTAACTTTTTAACATAGTGCAATCATTGGGTGAGCTGATGCTCTTTATGGGAATGGTGGAGGATAGAGCAGTCTATCTTTTTAAATGATGCTTCAAGACTTAAATTCATTGAAAGGCATAAAGAAGCCTTCTTCCTGTGTCTGTAATTAATATTTATTTTGCTTGAACTCTGTGGAGTTATGGATTAAATACATCTCAGGTATCTAAAAATTCTAGAAAGCCAGAAATTCCCCTATTTCCTTTTATTAAAAAGGAATGTTTATTCCTTTTAAAATAAAATCAAGGTATTACAAATGATAGAGAAAATAACAGTCTTATCTCAAAGAATTATTTAAAACCTATATGAATTAATTTGTAGGCACTATATACACTATGTAAGTATATGCTATTATTATTATTATTATTATTATTATCATTATTATTATTACCTAAGATGAATTTCTGTAAAGTTTATAATATTATAGTATAGGGTGCCCAGTGTTCTCTTGATGCAGGGTTCTGAAACAAGTTGAGCATGGGATACCTATGGTAGGGATAAGGTACAGACATGGCAAGAAGAAAAGGAAAAATAAGAAGTAGAGAGAATAAAGCAAGTGACAAGCCCTTCTGGTTTCTGGCTCTGTATATAAAGAGCTTGGAAGTCACCACTCTGTCCTAACAACAAGTAAAAAGCTAAACAGATGGAGAAATCAACAACTCTTCTTGGATCTGTAGAGAGGTGGGGACACTAGGCAAACCACTGTCCCCAAGACTGGAGTGACAGACAACAAATATAGGGAGTCACAGCTTACTGGAGTGGAAACTCATAAGCGCAACCTACCATGGGAACAAGTGCCAAGGGAGAAAGTCTGAATTGTAATTGATGAATTGCTGGAGGCTCAGTGTGGACAAGTCTTAGAGTTAACACTCCAGGGGGACCCTGTCATGTGGAGGCTGCCACACTTCTGTGAGTTTTACCTCTATGAGTTCAACTAGGTGCCCATAGTAAATGTCAAAGAAAAATCTCCAAGAGCTTCTAGCAAGAGGAGAAGAAAAGGAATATTTTGAAATAAGCCAGAGCACTCTGTTCTTAAGGGCTGCCCTCAGGAGAAACTACTAAAATAGAGCCTACCCACTGGGATATTATCAGAGCCTAACTGACCTAGAAGAAGGGACATATGCAACTTCAGCCCACTCTAGCCATAATCTCCTACATAAAATGGGAGAAAAAAAACCCTGAGAAACACTTGTGAAGTACACCATCCAGAGGTATAGGCCCACTAAAGACTGAGAGCTGATTACAGAACTAAAGAATGCTTCTCCTCCCCCAAATCTCTCCCCCACATCACTAAAAGCCTCTTTATAGCAGTTTCTTTTACCCAATACATCATGTACAGTTCTCAAGAAAAAAATTACAAGATATACTAAAAGGCAAAGAACACAATTTGAAAAGACAGAGCAAGCATCAGAAACAGATATGGCAATTAGAATTATCAGATGAGGAATTAAAATAACTATGATTAATATGCTAAGGATTCTAATGGATAAATTAGCATGCAAGAACAAATGGGTAGTGTAAGTAGAGAGATGGAAATCTTGAGAAAGAACCAAAAGGAAACACTAGACATCAAAAATAGTGTAACAAAAATGAAGAATGCCTTTCTTGGGCTTATCAGTAGACTGGACATAGGTGAGAAAAGAAACTCTGGGCTTGAGGATATCTCATTAGAAATCTCCAAAACTCAAAAGCGAAGAGGTCAAAGTCTGGGGAAAAAAAAAAAAAAAGAACAGAATATCCAAGGACTGTGGGACAACTACAAAAGGTGTAACATACTTGCATACATGTAATGGGAATACCAGGAGAAGAAAGAGAAAGGAACAGAAGAAATACTTAACACAATAATGACTGCAAAGTTCCCCTCGATTTACTATCGAACACAAACCACAAATCTAGAAAGCTCAGAGAACACCAAGCAGGGTACATGCTTAAAACTACTCATACACATATCATTTTCAAACTACAAAAAAGCAAAGACAAAGAAGTCCTGAAAAAAGCCAGAGGAAAAAAATTTATCTTATTTATAGAAGAACGAATGTAGGAATTAACATCCAACTTTTCAGAAACCATGCAAAGAAGAGTGGAGTGAAATATTTAAAGTGTTGCAAAAACAGCAACAACAACAAGAACAAAAACAAAACCTGAACAACCTAGAGTTCTGTACCCTGCAAAATTATCCTTCACAAGTGAAGGAGAAATAAAGACTTTCTCAGGCAAAAAAAATCGAAGACATTTGTTCCAGTAGACCTGTCTTACAAGAAATGTTAAAAGAAGTTCTCTAAAGAAAAGGGAAAGTATATACAGAGAAAACCTGGATCCACATAAAGTAAGGAAAGACATTGAAGAAGGAGTAAGTGAAGGTCAAATAAAAATTTTAATTTTTCTTTTTCAGAATTGATCTAACAGATAAGTCTGAAATAATTCCTACAAGTATTCACTTATGTATATATCTTATACCTGAGTGTACAAAAGTTGAGTCCCTCATGACCGCTGTAGGGTCTCAGGTTCTAGAAAATATTCAAGACCCAGAGAATATTTCATATTTACAGAGAAACAATTTACACAAAGACCAAGGACGTTTCACAAACTTGAAGTTCTGATTCTTTGAAACACCCCACACAATTCGGGCTGTATTAGTAAGTGTAATACCTTTTTCAAGAGACTTGTCTGACCTAGTGGAGAAGGGTTTGGTCAAAGTGTAGGTGAAGAGAAGACTAATTAGGAGCGAGTAGCACTTTTGCTTTCTGGTGGCAGCACCTAAAGGCCATTGGTATCTTCCAGGTCATTTTTAGTACAGTTTTGTGCTAAGAGTCAAAATGGTTCAAAAACTTAAGAGTTGAAGAATAAATGGTGGTTGAAGCATGTGGGTCACCAATTCTTTATAATCCTGTGAGATAATTCAGCTCTCAATTCACCTGAATACCTAAAAGCAAAAGGGGTGGAGGAGCTTTCAAGGTTATTTTTCAAGGTTCAGTTCCATAAAGTCTACATCAGAAGTAATTCAGTCTTTTTAACTGGAAAACTGTCCCTCCTTTGGGTGAAGAGGTAGCCATAAGAAATACATGGAAACTAGGAGATAAAATTTTAAAAGGAGATAATTATTACACAGCCATTAAGTGATACATTCAGGTTTTTAAAATCATTACAAAAAGTTATCTATTGCTATTTTTCAGGGATAATGACCAAGAAAAGTTGTAACATAATGACTTTAACTAACTGAGCCACCCAGGCGCCCCAAGTTGTAACATAATGACTTTAAACTAGCTAAAAAGATATTCAAGTAATGTCTAGAGGACAGTCAAAAAGTCCAGGAAGAACAAAACCATGAATATGAGCAAGTTAGATTTTTTTATATGGGTCCCAGGAAATATTTTATGCAAAAGTAGTTTCCAAAACAGTGTATAAAACAGTTTATAGGTCGACAGCCAAATGTAAATGATGTAAATAGTTAATGGACTAACTACTAAGTTCTCATTCTTTGTTTTCCCAAGATATTATGCAGAATTAAAGCCAGGAGATTAAGTATAAAATAATGCAAGAACCTTTTCACCA
The DNA here is from genome assembly GCF_054177405.1 of Leptonychotes weddellii. Taxonomy (NCBI): domain Eukaryota; kingdom Metazoa; phylum Chordata; class Mammalia; order Carnivora; family Phocidae; genus Leptonychotes; species Leptonychotes weddellii. The sequence goes on along the minus strand of NC_138375.1, from coordinate 75,157,702 downwards.
GGCCCTGAAGGTGGGGCAACACACGAACACTTTCTATTCAGATATGCAACTTGTTCTGGCTTTAACATCCATTCTAGCTGTAGGCAGAAGAACAGCACAAATGGAAAAACATATGGTCCCCAAAGGAACAATAGAACATGCTTGCCTTGTAGAAACAGAGACACTATGGTCATAATAATAAATGCCTTTTACATTTAAAAAAAATTGACCAGTAGTTTTGTCCATCGGTTTGTTGAATAAATACATCAAAGAATTACAAAATATTTTTTCACGTGTTACTAATGTCTTATATGCTCAATAGCAAAACATAATCTACGCTAAATATTAAATTAATTTTTATGAGAGGACACTTCCTAATAATAATTTAAAAAAAGAAAATCTGCATTACATAATTCCCCCACCCCTCAACCTTCCCTTCACCTTGTTGCAAGTATACTATATTTTGTTTTTTTTTTTTTAAAGATTTTATTTATTTATCTGACAAAGAGAGAGAGAGAGAACAAGCACACAAGCAAGGAGGGAGCAGCAGAGGGAGAGAGAGAAGCAGGCTCTCCGCTGAGCAGGGAGCCCGACGTGGGGCTCGATCCCAGGACTCTGGGATCATGACTTGAGCCAAAGGCAGAGGCTTAACCGACTGAGCCACCCAGGCACCTCTGCAAGCATACTATATTTGATAGGACCGAATGGTTAATGATGCCCAAAGAAACGTTTATACTGAAAAAAAAAAAAAAAGTAAGATAAACTTTTACAGATAACAGACTCAGCATAAGTGACAACAATAAAATTTTCAAAACACCTTTAAAGATATATTCAATTATCTATAAAACACTTCTTTTACAAATAGTAAATTTCTCATACCTGGGATGTTATATAGAGAGTCCCATAATTGTTCTTCTTCCATGTAGCTCACAAAAACGTTTCCAAATGTTTGTGGAGAAAAACTGCAATGGTATAATACTTTAAAGATGGTTTCTATCAAGCTGGATCCTTGGTTCAGATTATTGTCTGTATCAGAAGCTTGTTCTTGAAAGGTACATTCTTGGAAAGAATAAAAGTGACTTAGTAAGTATCAGTGAATGTGATTAAATTCTTATCACTTGGGGTGCCTGGGTGGCTCAGTCGGTTAAGTGTCCAACTTGATTTTGGCTCAGGTCATGATCTCAGGGTTGTGAGATCGGGCCCCTCATCAGGCTCTGCACTGGGTGTGGAGCCTGTTTAAGATTCTCTCTCTCTCCCTCTGTCTCTGTCTCTCTCTCAAAAATAAATAAATAAACAAATTCTTATCACTTACCCACACATAATGCAGTAAAACTGTATTTAATATTTACATAATAAGAGAAATGCCACATTCTTTCAGAGTAATGTCCCACCCAACCCAATATTGTTACTGAGATTCTTATGCTATCTGTGGGGGGAAAATTGTGAGAAGGGCCACAATGACATCACTTCAAAAGGCAAAGCTAGTTTACCTTTATGTCAGAATTCTCTTTCTCTTAAAGAAACTTTTTTGGATTCCTTTTGTCATTTAAAATTAATATACATTCATTCTAAAAATTATAGAACAAAAAACCACAGACAAGTAAGAAAATTAAAATTGTGCCAAATTCCACCAACCAGTGATAGCCTATATTTGGTGCAGTGTTTCATTTGTATTATATACAGATATGCATAAATGAATATATATATGTATAACTTGAACACCAAATAGAATTATTCTATACATATTCTTTTGTTATCTAAAACCTACTTAAAGCCAGTTGAATCTTTGTATCTCTCTTCTGGATTTGTGTTCTGAACATTATTGTACCCTTTATTCAGAACATAAATTTCATGGGAATTCAGTTATAATCTTCTCAGAATTATGCTATAAATTTACAAATACATAAATGAAATAAATTTACAAACGTTTCTTAAACCCATAGATCCTGTCATTTAAGACTGAAGAGGTTTATCAATTGGTTCCTCAGGAAAACTATTTAAGGAATTCCCACAAAAACAGAGCCACTTTAATTGCCCTTTTCAGCCCTCCTCTGGCTCTGTTATGACTTCCTCAAAGATAAGTAATCATAAGCTCCTACACTATTGTATTGATAGGTTGGACTGGAAAGGTGAAATAATAATTTCTATTTTGTTTGGACTAATTAGCATTACATGCCCAGTATCATAATACGTAAAAATATTTATTGGATTAAAGATAACACATAACACTGTATGTTAACTACACTGGAATTAAAATAAAGTGGAATAAATAAATATGTCTTGTGTCTTATATTTTAAATATCTTGAATAAATAGAATCTAGATCATTTCGGAATGAGTACATTTCTTCTCCATGCTCATTTGGAAGCTTATGACTTTTATGTTTCCTGTGGATAATTTTATCTCTGTGATTTGACTTTCAGGATCTCGAGACCCCTCCTCGGGATTTTTGCTAGGACTATTGGTAAAGTGGCATTCCCTCTCTACGGAGTTGCTAAAGCTGGTAGAAAGTAGGCTGGAAGTTACTGATGGGTATTTTGGGGAGGACCTGGCTAAGGATGAATCCAAGACAGTAAGAAACAGAACCAAGAGATAGAATATTCCTGATGATATAACCCTGAAAACTTGGATCCAGCAATGCCTATATATTTATGTTAGCTGAGCTGATATAGTCTCCTTTATGCTTAAACCAGGCTAATTGGGGTTTTTATCGCTTGCAGTCTAAAGCATAAAAGGTTAAATGACAAAGAGTCCTAATCTAGGCATTCATATTTTCATCTTTTTTATTCAAATAGTTTCGGCAGTTCTCTGCCCTTTCCTCTCTCCAATCCCTCTGACATACAACTATCAGTTATCCTTCGTGTCATTCTCCCATGTGTAAACCTTCCCCTGAAATTCCTTCGCCTGACAATGAAGAGTTTGCACCATCTTTTCCCAAATGATATTCCAATCCCCAAATATCTGTTCCACACAGATTGGTGTATTCGCCCTACCTCATAAATGTTCCCTCCCATCTCCTTTTGTTGGTTTATGCTATTGCACTAGTCGAGAATGTTCTCCTCCAACAAAATCCCCATGGTTTAATTAATCAGTTAATGTGTCAGTGGTCATATTACACTAGATGCCGAGGCCTATGCCTTCCAGGGAGTTACTGACTGTGTATATGTGTATATGTTCGTGAGGGGAGGGAATGAGAGGTCTGTAACTGATCACTACAGCAATGTCAGGATAAGTAGAATGACCGTACCCCTTGGTTTTCTCGGGGCACTCCTCGTTTATGTCTGTTGTTCCATCATAATTACTTACTAGCATCCTCTTTTAAAAGTGTCCGAGTTTAGAAGACAAATTATTCAATCATCTTAAGTCTAAGTGGTTTGAGAATAAGGCACTGTCAAATATAGTACAATACAAATAAATACAAATAAAGATGATGTTTTAAATTTTTTCAGAAAAAGTCTTTAAGGAGGAGGAGAAGTTTATCAGCCTGACGAGCCTGAGGTACTGGTACTTTCCAGCAACACAGAAAGGTTAGGGGGATGAGAAGAAGGCAGGAAGCTGTTGGCAGGGTGACACAGCCAAAGTGTGCCAGGTGTGAGGGAGGTGGGAGATGAAGCTAGTCAATCACCACAGCATGCGTAATCTAGGGATCCATAAATCGTGCGGTGAGAATGCTGTTGGAGAAAGGGGGTAGGATATGAGGAATAATTACAATAAAAAATAATTATTATTGTTATTACCATAGAAACGTGTCAAGAGGCTTCAATGAAATTATTTTTTTTTTAATTTTTTTCCTGTTTTCCTTTGCCCTGAAATAAAGTAGTCTGTTTCGGTTTCCTTGCCACAAAGGGTTTTGCTATTGGAAAAGCACAAATAGACATTGAAGTCAGCTGCCTTCCTAGAGTTTAAAAAAAAAAAAAAAAAAAAGGAACAAAAGAAAACTAAACCTTTTGAATTGTTATTTGAACGACATGAAATAGCCATTTTTTTGTAGGCCAGAACAGGTAAAATATTGGCACCACCATAAGATACCAAAGTAGAATGGTGTGTGTCCTCTGAAAAAGGAGATGCTCTGGAACTGAAAAGCAAAGCCACTGGGTCTGCAAGTAGCAGTGCCCAGGGAGGCCGGTTGGGGCGGGGTGGGGGGCACTGAGGGAAGCTGGCTCCCTGACACAGACTCTTGGCCTCATCAGAGGTTTCAAGCCCCACCCGATGGCTGCACCTGAATGCACTATCTGGACAGGGATACAAGGTATCTCTGCAGGAACTAGGTGCCCGGGTAACTGATGACCAATAAAGCCTCACAGGGACCTCAGCACCGCCCTGGGACTGGGGTAGGAGCCCTAAGAATAGCATTAAATGTTCTGCCAGCCTGGTAGGATGGGGCTCAGAATTTTCCTAACATTGATCTGCAGATGATGAGTGATTCTGATAGGCCTTTTACATCTGAGTTTATGAATTGAGCTTTATACCAGCTCTATAAAGGTAAAGTTACTATTCACAAAGTACTTACTGTATGCCAAACATCACATGAACTGCTTTCTATCTCACTTTGTCTTCATAATACTCCACAGAATGAGTGCTGATGATCCCAGTTTTAGGGATGAACACAGTAAAGTGGAGACAAATGAAGTAACTTGCCCCAAGATCACAAAGGGACTAAGAATTTGCCTGTGCTATTTACATTAAACTAGAATCTCAAACGTCTCAAAGCCTGTTTTGCCATTTTTTTGACAGTAACCTCTGAATGCAGAGTACTCAGTCCAAACTAGATGTTTGGCATGTGGCAATTTGCTGCCTTCATGCAAAATCCTTTAATTTCTGATAACATTCTACAATTTCATATACGCTATCTCAGTACATGTCATTATTTTTAGACTTTCTCTGGATGTGCATCTTATCTGGAGGCATTTTCCCACAGCACCGGGAGCAGTGCTATGTGTTTAACTAAGGTTTTAACACTAGCGAAGGAAGAAAAAAAGGCAGAGGGGAGAAAGAGATCTCTTGAGTATTTTTGGTTGGGTTTTGGTCCATCTAGAAATTGGATTTTCTGGAATGAAATTTATCTCCTCGTCAGAATATTCAGAGATTTTTTCCCCCCAAGTTTCATCCTCCTCATAATCCACTGTATCTTCTCTAGTTACCTTCTCCTTTGAAACCCTCTTCTCTCTTGACTTCCTCGTGGCCATGCTTTCTTGGTTTCATGGTGCCCCATCTTTTCTATCTATAGCTCTTTCTTTTTTATCATCTTGAACCAGGTTGGCAAACTTTTTCTAGAGAGGGCCAGATGGTAAATATTTGAGGTTTTGCAAGCCATTTGGTCTCTGTCTCAGCTGCTCAACTCTGCTGTCATAACATAAAACCAGTCTTAGACAATATGTGAATGCAGGGTCAAGGATGTAAATAAAACTGTTTACAGAAACGGTAGTGAGAGGGAGAAGTGGCATCGGCCTGTGGAGGCTCCCCCAGAACCTTGGCCTTAGCCTTCTTTGAACCTCGCTGCTTTACATCTAGCTTAGCAGTTCTGTTATCTTTTGATTTCAAAGACCCCTTTTGTGAAGAAGTTTCCAAATTCATCACCTCTAAATCTAAGATGTCCTTTTCATGTTCCTTGCTGTATTCTCTATTTCTGCCTAACCCCCCACCATTGTCTATTCATCTCCAGGGTCACTGCCTTAGCAATTTTTACTCCTTCTCTGAATTGTTAGATGTTATAAATTAAATGTCTCTCCCCTCAACTCCCTCTCCATAATGAATCATTGATTTTTTTTAAGTTTTTATTTATTTATTTATTTAAGTAATCTCTACACCCTACGTGGGCCTCAAACTCACAACCCTGAGATCAAGAGTTGCATGCTCTTCCAACTGAGCCAGCCAGGTGCCGCTCAAGTGTTGAATTTTTTTTTTTTCCAATTGTGTGCCTTCTCTTTTCCTAATGCCATTAATACACTTTAGGTTTTTGGGTTTTTTTTAACCTCTTATTTTAATCAAAACACTTGCCAGAATATGCATTAAATCTAACTCCTCCGGCAACCTTTTAAAGTCCTCCATAAACCATGCCTCACAAATCCAGACTTATCATTTCCTATTACCTCCAATATTCCAAGGTAATTTCTAAGTCGAACTTCACCTACTATCTAAGAAGGTCTGGATGGAAAGTGAGGCTCAGCAGATTCTAGATGTTTCTAAGGTCTGTGCCCTAGAAACCAGGTGAAAACCAATACCTTTGTGAGGCACTCGTGCACAAACCTTGGTTTTCCTTAGACTGTGAATTTCTTATACTACAGGAATTTTCCTCTGTGTTCTTTTTCATTCTCCTATCTCCCATTCCTTTCAAGAAGATTCAGCTAGAGTTCTATTATTTTTGCCTCTTCTTTTTAAGTTAGTCCCTTCCCTTTTCCTCCACATGCAGGTCTAGCCCTTTCCTTTTCCTTTCTCTCTGCCTTCTGGACCAGACACTTGTTTATTTGATGTAAAATCCTCCAGGTGTGTCTAGAATCTTCAGTCATGAAAGACATAAAAATCAATGAGTTGTAGATCTCTGTAAAGTATCCATTGTTCAGACAAATGTCATCCACTTGGCCTCACCTCGCTCAATCAATAATGTTACCCAAGAGGTATTTTCCCTTCAGATCTACAACTAACCCAGGCCTGCACTCCCTTATTGTTCTCCCCTTTAATATGAGTCACACTCCTGTCCTTCTCAACACTTCAAGCTAAGGAAGGAGAGGGGACTCTTCTCAGTGGTGAGCTTGGGGCCCACCGGACTGTAGGGAGTTGCATTCTCTGGCCTGCTCTACCCTCTGTTAAGTCTATTAGGGCTGGTTCTGCTATTGCAAGGGAGTCCCGGGGCTTTCAGCTCTGTTGGTGGTTTTAGGAGGTGGTAAGGGGGCAGGGAGGGCAGTTGGAGGGCCAGAAGGATTAACTTAACTCTGGAGATCAGTGTAGGCAAGCCATATTTAAAGCCATATTTTCTGACCCAGGTTTTACCAATAATAAAGCTGCTATTTTGAATTCCATCTGCTTCTCCTTTATCTATAAAATGTCTTATACATTCTATAAACAAATATAAGATTTGAAAACAGATTGCCTTTTCAGTAACACTGAAGGGCCCTCTTCATGGCAGACATGATGGAGAAGTGAACTTGTTAGGGCTTCAAAGGAAGGGTGGGTATCAGGCGAGCAGCTCTACCACCAACCCACCAGGAGACTGTGTTTATTGCTACCAAAGATTTACACATACATGGTACACTAGCACTTTGCTTTCCAAGACTGCTTAATTTTTACTTCCTATAAAAATGCTGTTAATGACAAGTTCCTGCTGAGTCACTAAAATGGATTTGGCAGCAATGTTGTTGAAGAGAGTGCCATGAGCTGAGGGATGCTGAATTAACCAGGCTCTAAAGAGCATCCCTAACCAAAGGGAGGAAGCTGAAAGACTCACTTTAGACATAGGTATTAGAGAGAAAGTGTAGGAATAGAAAATGGAGCATATAAAACCAGGACTCAAAACCTGTCTGATAAATTAATACCCAAGAAACAGGGGGTGGAGTATCATATGAAAATTGCTTTAAAGAAGCACTAAATTTGAATGTCACATCCTAGTTCACTATGAAAATTAACAAAAATAAAATTGAAACCTGACTTGAAAATTAGCTTGGAGTCTGTTGTATAAAAGGTAAAAATAGATATAAAGACCTGCCATTTATTTACAAGTTTTCTGTGCTCACTTCGGCAGCACATATATTTACAAGTTTTCGATTAAACATGGCTTGATTATTACTTTTCCCCCCTCAAACTGTCCTTATTTTGGCAAAATTTTAAAGAAGTCTCATGAAATGGGTCTTAAACTACAAAGACAAAAAAAAATCATTATTTTTCAGACATCTTCTTTCCCAACTTTTTCCTGGGAATTATCTTCTTGCATTATGTTCTAAAATGCTCCTATACAAATTAAAGCTTTTCTGACTTATTCTATGCTGTTTTCCTCAGTACCCAAGTAAATTAAACATCAGATTTCTACCTCTTTTGAATTCTGTCTGTTTAAAAATTATTTTGGGGATGCCTGGGTGGCTCAGTCGGTTAAGTGTCTGTCTTCGGCTCAGGTCATGATCCCAGGGTCCTGGGGTCGAGTCCTGCATCATCGGGCTCCTTGCTCAGCGGAGAGCCTGCTTCTCCCTCTGCCTGCCGTTCCCCCTGCTTGTGCTCTTGCTCTCTCTCTCTCTGACAAATAAATTAAATCTTAGAAAAATTATCTTGCAATATCTACAAATTTGTAAATGTAGATAGGGAAACTCTGTGAAACAGTTTTGTCTGTATCTGCTTGTATCTACTAGGGTTCTTCTCTATGCTTTTCATAAGGTAAGATTTTCTCCAAAGTGCATTTCATGGGATCTTAATGGCTATTAGTGCATATGTTCTAGAAGTGCTGGCTTCAACAATATTAAACACTTTGGTTTTCTGCAGGATTTCTCAGAGCCTTTAATTACTCATGAACCCTGTGCCTCTCCAAGAAGGGATTTTAGTATATAGTGTTTTTTAAGCATTTTTGACCATGAAACCCTTTTTAGTATTACATCTAGCAGGACTACTATTCTATAAAACTTAATCTAGAAATCCTGGCACTAATGTTTACAAATAGACTCTTAAATTAACTTCAAGCCCTTTAGGTTTACAAATGAAAGTGAGCAGTTCCAGTGAAAAAGGAAGCAAGGTAGAAGTACAAAGGGTTACTCTCCATTAGGAGACTGCCAATTTGAAAAGAAATCCTGTCACCAAAATTGGATTTAATTTTAATTCAACTGAATCATTTTGGAGCAAAGAAGGATTCTGCTTTACCAGTAGACACTGGCAAGGATAACAAAGCACAGCCAAAAGAGGTCTTCAAAAACTGATTCTTAACCTACAGATTTATACCAAGTTCTAACTATCTTATGAGAATTCAGGTTTTCTGATAGAGTGACAGCCAAAATCCATCTCCTTCTAACTCATTCCCACGTATTTCTACTTGCTGACTTGGACAGCCTTTTTTTTTCTTCTTACATGAATACTTAAAATATCTGCCGATAGCTCTCCTGCCTCCTCTAGTCTTTTCTTCTCAAACTTATAGATACCCGGTTTATTTAAGTAAGGTATGGCCTGGTTCACGTCTTACCTTTTCACTCTTAAATGGGCAATCTCCCTTTAAAGAAGTTGCACCAAGAAAAGACCGTGATACTTTGGGCAGGATCTGATGACCACTAAGCATAGGTGGACTAATTGGTCCAAATTCTGTAGGTGGCAGCCCTAGATAGTAAGAGAGAAGCTTTGAGTTCCATCTGTGCTCCCCAATACACAAGGTCTCTAGATGTCCATATATTGTCAAACCGAGTTAAAGCTATTTCAAGGGGAAATTCCTTCTGTAGGCAGATACCAAGCCTATCTAGACTGTGGAAATGTCTATCTACCCAGACCTTGGGAAAGAAGTTAAAAGTGCCACGTTAAGGCTATATGCAGGTCTCCTCTCCAAACGACTACAATGCAGAGAAGTGATAAAGCCACCGTGGGAGCCTGGGTGCTGCACAATATTCTAGAACAAGGGTTGGCAAGCTCAGGGAGCAAATCCAGACTGATGCCTGTTTTTCTACAGCCCAAAAACTAAGAATGGTTTTTACATTTTTAAATGGCTGAAAAAAAATCAGAAGCAGGATATCCTTTGTGACACACAAAATTATGTGCAATTCAAATTTCAGTGTGCATAAATAAAACTTCATTGGAATGCAGCTGATGGGATTCAGACATGCTACCCCTGAATACGGTACCTTGACATACTGAATATTTTAAGCTGAAGGAGTTTGAGAAAACAGCAGAAGCAGGAAGGTCGGGGTGCCTGGGTGGCTCAGTCGGTTAAGTGGCTGCCTTCGGCTCAGGTCATGATCCCAGGTCCTGGGATCGAGCCCCACGACAGGCTCCCTGCTCCCTACTTGTGCTCTCTATCTCTGTCAAATAAATAAATAAAATCTTAAAAAAAAAAAAAAAAAAAAAGCAGGAAGGTCACTTTGACCTTCCCCCTGATCTTCACTCCTGAAACGGTTCATAAAATCCTCATGTGAGAGGTGCCCTCTCTATACCAGTAAGATAGGAGCATCCTTATCTCCTAAGTCAAAAGGACACTAAGAAGGATCCTAACAAGGAGGCCTTGCTAAGCTTCCCCCAACTTACTACACTTACTTCACACTCTTTGACCTATCATGTTTCTCCATGACTGTCCATTCTTCATTAAACAAACCTGGCATAAAAATACTTCAGTCAAACTGTTTCTTTGGGTCTTCATGTCCTTATGAAGGCTCCTGTTTCATGTAAAACTTGTATTAAATAAATTTGTATGCTTTTTCTCCTGTTAATGTGTCTTTGTCAGTTAAATTTTCAAACACAATCAGGAACCCTAAGATGGCTGACGAAAACCTTTTCCTCCCCCACACAGCCACGCTCATTCGCTTAGGATGGCCTGTGGCCTTCTGTATGCCCCAGTGGTAGAGTTTGGTAGTTGTGACAGAGATGCCACAGTCTACGAAGCCTAAAATATTTACTATCTGGCCCTCTGTAAAAAAGTTTGCTGGCTCCTATTCCAGAATACTGGAAGAAAGTGTACATATATCCCAAATATCTAATACTAACAAACATCCTCCATCTACTCCCAAATAGCCTGTAAGTAAAGTCGGGGTCTACTCTTCAGAGACAGCCTCTATCACCCAATCTGTCAATCTTTCCTCAGCCACTCTGTTTTAGAAAAGTACTCTATGGTACTTATTAGCAGCGGAACTTACCTAATTTTTTCTACTTCTTTACTTTATAAGGTCTGTCCTCTCCAATTTTCCCCAGCAATTAATTTCCCCAAATACAAAGGCAATATGGCATGTCACGCTTACCGTTGTATTCTCCAGCTGAGAACAGTGCCTCATACCTAGTTGAGGCCCATTAAATATTAGTCAAATAGAGAACATATTTATAAAACCAAGTAACCAAACATTTTCAGAAATTAATTCAGAAGAATATTGTTTCTTATTTCTAAGAATGAATACCTTCACAAAGTCTCATGTTTTTATTTTAGAATTCATTTAAAGACAATAGTTAATACTGTCACAAAATAATGGCCCTTCTAACGAGGACCTCTTAAACATCAAGTGGGCAATTTATTCAATTTCTCTGTATCTAAGTTTTGTCATTTATAAAATGGTCCTAATAATCCAAGGGTCATAAATGAAATAATACTTTAAATTGCTTTGAGTTGTTGGGGAAAAAGATGCTACATAAATTCATGATAAGAGTATCATTTGTAATATAATACCCAATCATTTTGCACGCTAACACTAGAAGCACATTAACGACTAAAGAAGACACATGTTCCTGTAGTTATATTAGACATTTTCTAGGTGTCATCAAGAGATAGAACATAAAATATTTCAGCCACTGTCAAGCCAGATTAGATTTGATTCTATGTAGGAGAAGCATTACAGCAAAATTCATGCGACCAGTCTCCCAAGCTCTGTGGGAAGGTTCTCAAGGAGTGTTATAATATTTAGGACCTGGGAATATTTATTTGGCCCAGTTCTCATCTTCACACCCTAGCATCTTGACAGCTGCTTGGGCAATACCTTCTCAGACACACAGGTGTCAAAGCAGAAGCCCCACTTCCTAGGAGGCACTTAAATATATGCTTAGACAGAGGGGAGAGTTACTGACAAGCAGAGGGAGAGACCACTGCATTGGGGCCACAGGAGGAGTGATCGGAGAAGAAAAATACATCAGGTATATTCTGCCAGGCATTCAGTATAAAAGAAGGAAAGAATCTAATACAAATTAAGTATCTACAAAGTGCCAAACAATGGTACTTCATATATATTTACTTTCCTAAGCCTCAAGATGAACCCATAAGGTCGTATTAGTATTCCATTTAAAAATGAATGATACAGAATTGTTTCATGGAAATTTAACTGGCTTCCATTCGTTCATTCCATCAGTGCTTTTGAAGCATGTTCTACATGCTTAGTATCAATCCGAAGTGTGGGGAATTAGGCCAAGCCCCAGGTATACAATGGTGACCCGTCCCTGCCCTTCTGGAACTTGTAGCAGCTGAGACAGACATTAAATACACAGTTATGTCCATTAACCATGCACTTAAAACTGTGACAAGTGTTACAAAAGGAATTACGGTAGGACCTTATGGAACGACCAAAGATGACTTCCTAGGAAGTAATATTTGAGCTAAAAGATGATTAGCAGCTGCCAGGATAATGAAGAGGAAAGAGATTCTAGGCACAAAACACCACAACATTTCAAAGGTTCTGCAGCAGAAAAGAACCTGGCATATGGGCCAAGTGAAAGGTTGTTGGTGTGAAGAGCAGCAGCCTCTTTCCTCAAGACACTTCTGCAGGGACTTTGCTGTTATAAATATACAAACCTAGGATGCACAACCTAGACCAGAAGATGCATGCTAAGCTGGAGGAGAGCAGGACACAGTATGCTGGACACATCAGCCACAGTCAGAGCACAGTGGGCATTGCTCGTGTCCCCAGGATAGGGTGCTTACCTGGTAAGTAGTGGGAAGCCACTAAAGGGATTTAGCAGGGGAGTGACAGAATCGGATCTGTATTTGAGTAAGATCATCCTTTCTGATTGCTGTGAACTTCTTGGTAAAATGGTTTGTAAATATTCTTAAGTAAATTCTGTCTCTTTAAAAGCCAGGAATACATCAGAAAGACAAGCCACCTAGTCAAATTATTTTGCCCTCTGTAGCAACAGATACCTTTTTGGATAGCCTTCTACTCAAAATGTGGTCCAGGGGTCAGCAGCACTAGGAGTGGCGTCACACGGGAGCTTGTGAGAAATGCAGAGTCTCAGGCCCCATCCCAAGACCTACTGAATCAGAGTCTGCAGGTTGTTTTTTTTTTTTTTTTAAAGATTTTATTTATTTATTTGACAGAGAGAGAGAGAGAGAGAGAGCACAAGTAGGGGGAGCTGCAGGCAGAGGGAGAAGCAGGCTCCCCACTGAGCAGGGAGCCCAATTGCGGGCTCCATCCCAGGATCCTGGGATCATGAGCTGAAGGCAGATGCTTAACCAAATGAGCCACCCAGGAAACCCCAGAATCTGCAGTCTTAACAAGCTCCCCAGGTGACGTGTTTGCATGTTAAAGTCAAGAAGCTTTGCTTTACATAACACCCTACAAGCACCCCACACTCAAGGAGACTCAGCAGACCCTAGGTGGTAACTGTTTCTCGGACTGTAAGAGGTCTATGGAGCCCATCGATATTCTAAGCTAGTCAGTCCATTGTCATTCTAGGACAGGATCCTTGGTTTGAAAAGACGGGGACAAAAACACACAAATAAGGTTCTACTGTTCCTAATACGAGTAGGGAACAAATCCAGTGAAGAAAAAAAAGATTGAACAAGTCAGAGTGCAGAAGTCATCACTAGCAAAAGCAGCTGAGGCCATCAATGTTAGGTACACTAAGGGTATCAAGAGGGAGCATATTTTTACTTTTGGTCATCTCCTTCAAGACAGTTACAAAAGAACACTTTGGTCATACTTATCAAGTAAAACAAAACACACACACATACACACACACAGTATATAACAAAACACCAAGTTTCTGCCATAACAACCCTCTCATTATCCAAAAAATCAGGAAAATATTAACTGTAAAATAAGAGAGTTTGAATGGATTCATTCATTTTAAGTCAACCATCCCTTTTCAGTGGTAGCAGCTCTTTTTCTAGAATTTTGTGTAGGTCTGCTTCTTGATTATCTTCAAGCACTTTGTTACAAAGTTGAAAAGTACAACAGTACTATCAAAATTATGCACTATACAGGTTCCTGACAACTCCCATGAATTGTGCAACTCTACAGTTTGGGAAACTTCCTCTGGTTCTGCCTAGATGCCGTGTGGTGTGGTGGGGGGGGAACACAGCCTCTGGAAGCCAGCTGTCTGGATCAAATCCTGCTTTGCCAACCACATGTCGCTTGGATATGTGACTTAATTTCTCTGTGTCTCAGTTTCTTCACCTCTAAAATGGAGATGAAAATTGTTCCTACCACACAGAGTTGTTATGAGGATTCAGTGAATAAACACATTTAAAGCACTCAGAAATGATGTCTGGAACATATTAAATATTATGTATTTGCTTGCTTCTTGTTGTTACATTACAAGTGAAAATCGCCAGAAGCCAAGAAGTTTCACTGGGAATCATTCTTGGGGCAATAGGCAAAGGAAAGAATGTTAGTCACACTTCATTCAAGTGTCACTAACAGGAAAAGGCCACCTACTAACAAATGGGGAATTGCCAAATATTCGTTCCTTTGATGCCGCAAGTAAGAAACTGGTTTGGCCATGTGGTCTTAGTGAAGTAATTACCCAAACCATCACCCTAGGTTTTTAAAGTCAATAATCCAAAATAGTATCTTAAAACTTTAAAATCTTCTGTAAACCTCTGTAATTGACAGTTTTTTCCCTCAAATTTAAGATGGCCTTTCTTAAAACTAAAACCAACAAACATTACCTTCTAATGCCAACTGAACTGTACCCAAAGAATGTCAGAAACCACCCCCATGTGAAATCAGTTTATTTTCATCAAGTTTTAGCAATGTAATCACTCCCTCAAAATGCTACATATTTTTATATAGGAGGAATTATTATCCATAGCAAAAACATGATTTCACTTCTTAGAAGTTTGCAGCCTATGAAGCATATATTATAAATTAAAATTTTACCATTCCTTTATTAAATTTTGCTATTTTCCACCCTCAGTGAGGTTGCATCTCATAAAAGACAATCATTTCCATATATGATCTGCCAATTTAAAAAAAAATAAAGAGAAATTCTGATAAATCATTTTCATAGAGCAAAACCAAAAATTATAGATGTAAAAGAGATAAACTGCATGTGTTCTCACCTTTATAATATATGATTGTTTATCAAAAAATTTTGTACCTAACAGAATTTAATAATTGCTCATTAGACAAGGAGAACTTTGTTTTTTAAAATATGTATAATGAAAATACGTACTAAAAATCTATTTTTTTTCCTGAGCCAATTTAACAGAGTTAAGTTTTATCAATGAGACCAAAAAGACCCTATATATAAAGGAAAACTCTCCCAAAAAAGTTGGTAGATATGTTGCTTGAAACATCTAATTCAGCATATCTTATTTCAAAATTTTCCTTTTCTAAATTACCAAATGGTTCTGAAATACTCTGAGACTTCTAATCGAATGAAATGAAAAGCTCCACAAAAAATATTACAATTTATTTTTTATTAGGTTCAGTTAGCCAGCATATAGTACATTATAAGACAAATTTATTTTTTATACATAACAATTTCCATCTTAGTCTAGTTAATAAGATTCCTTAAGTATATTGTTTCTAACTTAAAGTGACAAGACTTCCACTGGAGCTTAATAAGTCAATCAACTGATTAGTAAATTCTGTCACTTCATTCTTACGGACTACGTATTTGCAGTCGCTAACAAAATTCCCTACAAGACAATACCAGAACAGCTATGTAACCCTAATGGTCAAACACCTAATGGCCTTTGAAAAATTATAGATATTTGAGCAGGTTGGGCAAATACCCTTCCGCACTCCGTAAGAACCACCACTGTAAGTAACACAATATAGGTAACCTTTGATTACTAAAGTTTCTCAAAAACCACATTATGTTATACATACTAGAAAGTGGATGTAATATTTTGGGTAAGTAAATGTGGAATACATTTGTAAGAAAACATGGTTAGATATTCATAACTACAATTGCTATGTGTAGTGGCTGTTATCAGCATAGTCGAAAGGTTTGGACGCAATTGATTTTCCAGGCTGCTCTACATAACTCCATCAATAGGAGACCATTTCTCTGCTGCGATGATGCCCTTGAGTTTTACTGATATTAGAGTAACTCTGCAGCCATGTCAGATACTATCCATGTTAGCCCCTTGCCTGAAAGCCCAGATTATGAAGTTTAAGGGAAGCTTAGTATTTGCTATGCTAACTGATCACTGATTGTCCAATCACTAGACTTTTTCTATAAAGCACTGCACTAGCTTGAAGAGGAATATAAAAACTTGGGATTGGCCTAATTACCTAACTAGAGAGGCCTGTTAAATACATGTGAATTGGGATGTTATGGTTGATTCAACCTGAGAGTGGGCAGATTATAGTTCTTCCAGATACCTCTAGCCACCCCATGATTTAATTTGTATGAATATTTGTATAGGAAGGGCAGGGGACAGAAAGCTCTGGCTGGGTTCAGAATCTAGGTTTAACCACCATTTATCAGCTCTGTGTCCCTCGGCAAGTGAGATTATCTTAAACTCTAATGTCATTATTTTTAACAGGAGAAAAACAATAATAAATACTTTATTAGGTTATAAGAATCAATTGTGGGGGTGCCTAGGTGGCTCAGTCGGTTCAGCAGCCTACTCTTGATTTCAGCTCAGGTCATGATCTCAGGGCTGTGAGATCGAGCCCCGGGAGGGACTCTGCACTGTGCATGGAGCCTGCATGAGAGTCTCTCTCCCTCAGCCCCTCCTCCTCCTGCTTGTGTGCACAGGTGCATGCATGCATGTTCTCTCAAAATTAATAAATTTTTTTAAAAAAGAAAAAAAAAGAATCAAATGTGAAGTGCTTAGCACGGCACCTGACACCTAATAAGCAAACAATAAAAGTTGGCTACTCAAGGAAGTAGTTTCCCTAGTGCCAGTTTTTCTCTTTAGGAGAGTGGCCTTATAGTCTGAAGTTAAAGAAAATGCTTTCAGGTCAACTTTGTGAGATTTGAGGCCCAAACACTACTGTGTGGGGGCTAAAGGAATAAAGTCAGATTGAGGGTTTGGGAGAGGAGTCATCTCTGAACTTTTGCTTGGAACACAGCGAGACGAGGAGTTGTAATGACCTTGAGTGCCACAAGATTGTATGAATTTGAGAGCACCTGGGAAGAAGCAATATTCTCACAAGGGGCTCAGCTGGTGATGGGAGAGGAGAATATGAGGCACTGGTTGTGAGCAGATCTGAGAAACCAAAAATTTCCAGAAATGATGGAAGCCATCTGGACAGGGGAATGTTATGAGCGTCATTTGTATACTGACAGGCTGATAGGGCCTGGTGACATTTGCCTCATTTATATGCAAATATAATAACAGTATAAGGCAGCATATAATAAGGGCAAATAAGCAGCCAAGGTAATGAACACTGTGAAGTTCAGGGGAGGAAGAGATCAGTGTGAACTAGAGCATTCAAAGACCTGGAACATCAACCACTCCTTGGATAATGGTGGAGACTGGGTTGTCTACGGAGGGTCTTTCAAGTAGGAAAAATGGCTGAGCCAAGGTATGGAAGGGAACACATGCACGGGACGTTGGAGACAATGGCTGAAATGAGTGTGCATGTGTGTGTGTGTGTCTATGTGTGCACATGCAAGCAAATGGGGGGGAGGTAAGAAAACTAGTTGAGGGTCACATTTGAATGGCAGAAGGATGGGAATTTGGTCCTGCAGTGGACAGAGAGCTAGAAAAAAAAAAAAGATTGTGAGGCGGGAAACCTACAGTGAAGCTAGTGATTGATAAAGTTAATCTGGCCTCCCATGTGGTATAGAAAAGGAGAAATGTGTAGGGGTGTGTGAAAATGGTTAGAAAACTCTTCATAGATATATCAGGAGAGCAGTGGAATATAATTAGATTGGCATAACTTTAACTTACCGTTTTCTAAAATAGCACTTACAGGGAAAAAAAGAAAGTCTAATTAAGAGAAGTGTGGTCTTCTATTACTCTTCAGTTTCCATTCATACTTTTCCCATGATTACTTCTCCATGCCCCAGTGGATATGGCTGTAAGCCACAGCTTGCTTGTTTATAAATTAAGTAAGCCCTCTTCATGATCCACTGAAATTTCTAGTGTAGTTCTAATGGAATCTCTCTCTCATAGATCTGGTTGAGACTTCCATTTTGGACATATAACTATGTTTGTATAATTTTCTTAGGCATTTCAAACCCCAGGTATTAATATATTTCTAGGTAATGATAGTTATGATGGACTAGCACCACATAGAACATATTATTTTTCCTCATTCGGAGGTCCTGAAAAAGAATCTTTTCAGTAGGTGTATAAACTGATTCAGTATTTTGTTTGTTGCTAACCCCACTGATGGTTGATACGATGCAGTTGGCTTACATCCCTCTGCCAATGTTCAAGTAGGAAAAAAAAAAATTTCATTCAATGTGAGCAATGACTAGGTTTTTTGAGGACATTCACATAAATACAAATACTTACTTGAGCTCTTCAGCAAGATTCTCAGTAAAAGACCATCGTCATGCAGTAGGGTTTCCAGAAGCAGGTTCCAATTACAACCTGGCTGGGATAAGAGCAGTTTCAATTGACCCTCGGCTGTCAGTCGTCCAGATGATGGAGCCCTTTCAAAATGTAAGATAAAGATAGAGTAATGAAGTTAATTTATCTATGAAATTAATAGCCTTAAAGTACAGATGTAATGCTAACTCCTTTAAATGTCAATTCCTCCCAGATTACTCTGAAAATGCTTTCATGCTTGCTTACTTTAGGGTTGCTCTGGGAAGGAATTACATTTAATCTCAACTAGCTAAAAGCAAATTAACGTTTGGTAGCCTGCCAAATTTAAAACTGATGCAAAATAACCATGCCTATATTTCACAAGACTATGTATGGTTTTGTTTCATGGAGCAAATTAAAATTATTTACGCATTTATTTTAAATGCATTTATTTGTTCATTCACCAAATACATGAGTGCCTACTATGTACTATTAACTCTTTTCATTATTCATGGGAAGAAAGTTACAGTGGGTTTTGACAACTTTGTAATTTGCCATGTACTGTGATTGCTGATAAAACTAAAGGAATTCAAAGCTTCTGTCAAGGGTCAACCATAATCTAATTATTTAATACATAAAGCCTTAAATCAACATGCAATTATCAGAACCACTCTCACAGTCACACTGCTACCTACTTGGGTAATCATTTCATCAAAGAGAAATAATTCCAAGGCAAATAAGCTTCTACTTAGGAAATGATCATCAGTGTTGAGTAGAAAATCAAAATCAGGTCTCCACATTACTACGTTAATTTACCAATGAATTGGCAAGAGATAAGGAAGTAAAAGTAGAAACTGAAAACTGATAACATTATTCACTTTTTCCTTTTAAGATCTCAAAGTTTAGATTGGCTAAAGATCACAACATCCAAAATGGGCTTACAACCACCACAACAGAAAAGGCAGGAAATGATGGAACTCAATCTGGTTGTGACCATAAGGGTTGTGGGAATAGGGTGGCGGTGGGAAGGAATGATGTGACTCAAATGGAAAGGTGTGAATGAGAACACCATATGCTTAGGAGAGGAAAGAAGCAGAACAAAGGGTATCTCTGAAAGAGATGATTTGCAGCAAAATTTCCAGATGACATTTACTGAGTGGTGAACCATCCAGTTACCAGCAGAGTCTAGCCAGTGGGTTTTCAAAGTTTGGGCCCTAGACCAGCAGCATCAGCATCACTTGAGAACTTGTTAAAAATGCAAATTCCCAGGCCTCATCCCAGAAATCTGTGTGTGTGTGTGTTTCAGAAATAAAAGCCCCCTCTAGGAGAATCTGATGCCCATTCAGGTGTGAGAACCACTATTACGGGCAGTGCTTTCTGGAGCATGGGCAGTAGGGACAGACCTAGTTGGTATCATTTCTCCTCCCACTATGCCTTTGTGCCCAGACAGGCCCACCTTAGCTGCCACCCATGCAATGAACTCCCCACAACCCTTTACTTATCTTAATCCTACCCATCCTCCAAACTGCAGCAAAAATATCACTTTCTCTCTGTAGTCTTCACTAAACATTTCTCTGCATAGGAGTCGCTCTCACTCTGAATTAAAGCACTTTCAGCAATTATACACATTTTAGCAAGTTATTATTTCATCAATTAAAGCTTTATCTGTCCACTCAGAGTCAGGCCTTGTCAGGACGCTTGTTTTATATCCCAAAGCTCCTCCTGGTAAACTAAGCACATTTAAGGGCTCTGTAAATGTTAGCTGATTGACTCATATGATCACAGATGGGTAGGGAAACTCTTTAAGAAAAAAAAAGAGGATACTTTGTCAAAAGGCTGATTTAGGCAAAAGTGAGAGGATCTGAAGATATAAAATGAAATTTCAAAGCACCTCCCCTTGGTTTGGCTTGGCTTGGCATTTGGTACATCTCACAACATTATGATGCTCGAAACCGAAACCCTTCAGCCTCACGTGAACTTTGGACCAACTCAAACTTCCCAAGAGAGACCCTGATAGCATAACTGAAAAGAGAAACTCCTGGCTAATTGGTGGGTCAGTGTGAGTGAGGCCAACCCCTGCCCTGGGTGGGTGGTGAAAAGAGAAGCAACGAGTTAAACTTAACTCTCATGCCAGAGGAATCAAGTCCGTCGGTTGAAGAGTTCTGAATGACTTTGGGCACTCCCAGATTGGTCTGGCTCTTGCAAAAGTTCCAAACACAGTACCACACGAAGACTCCAGTAGGTGAGCCCTTTGGACTGAAACACTGAGGCAGATCTGCACAACGGCTGTCCCTAATCCCATCCTAAACCCCACGTGCTGACTTCTAGAAACTTGCTTGGGGTTCAAGAGATGAAAAGCAACTAGTTGGTAGTAAGTTATATATTAAAAGCAACTTAACTTTTAAACATTTCCTACCTATATATTTTGCTTGAGTTGAGTGCTGATTTAGGGGTACATTTAGTAAACTGAAAGATCCAGGTTGGTGGGGTGTAGAAAAGAAGGGAGAGGGTTGTTGAGAGACAATCTGAAGAAGGAGACAGGAACCAGATCATGGGGGCCTCATTAGCCAAAGTGGGGATTTGGGGCCAGTCGAAGAGTTTAACGGAGACGAGTTTCCTGATCTGGCTACAGTGTGGAGAGTGGATTGGAGGGGGTGAGTGTATTTGCTCAGCCCTTTAGACATGTAATAAAACAAAATAAACTGAAGGTCATTTCATACTACTGCATCTGAATACCTGGTTATAAATAAAACCTCTCATTTACCAGATGGGAAGCTGTTTGTTGAAACGTACCTCAATTCTTGGATCTTTCAACTTATCACAGATTTTGAAATGTACAGTAGAATGACTCACTATGAGGAAAAATAAAATATTACAAACATTCCTCAATCACTAAGCTCCGAGTAATAAATGCATTGAGGAGTCTGTGTTAGGCATATGGAGAAGCATATGTTCCCTCATCCTTTGAGCTGGTGGAGCTGTGAAAGTGAGATTAGCCTCACAAAAAAATGACAGAAAGGGAAATTTTATACATATATATATTTTATATATATGTTTCAAATATGTACATGTTGAATTCCACTATAATACAAAAAAGAGAACAAAAATTTATAAATCCACTGGAACTCATAAAGCTTGTATAGGGAAACAGAATGAATTTATGGCTGGGTTTTATTAGGCTTATACTCTAATAAGTGCTACATTTCTGGGGCATGAATTAGCCTAAAGAATTTTTCAAGTCCTGGGAGTAAGGAGTGATATAATAATAGAGCTCAATCATTACTGGTTATGAAACTAACAAATTATTTTTATAGAATCGTCATGCAAAATCTGAGCTGTATTTGGGTGTGTTTACTTTATGGAAACTCATCAGGTAGTTCACTTGTAATTACTGCAATTTTTTAGTATGAAATCATACTGCAGTAGAAAGTTAAAAAAAAATCTTAGCTCTATCAGTATACACCGGCCTGACTTCCAATAATGGTTATGCATGAGGCGCAGGGCAAGAGAAGGATCTGTAATAGGTTCAGGCTGCACGACCATGGGATTTACTGATCCCACCATATTTGTTTCATGCAGATGCTGTCAGACTAGAAAAACACTGGAATGGACTCTAAAATGTACAGCTTGGGGATAATACCCAACAATGTTTAGGAACTGTTCTTCAGGATTTGATATTTACTTTGAACCAATAGCCATTATATAGTACTATGTCCCTAACAGATACACTACACAAGTCTTGGTGTCAAGAGTGAAAGTACCAAGGGGCCCCTCTCACCAGCGCTCCTGATGATCCACTTGGGGAATGTGTGTTTTCTATTCCCATAACTCCCCATAGGTCGTGCAGGAGTAGAGGTACTGGTTTCCATGGTGGGGTGAGTTGGGAGTATGCACACCTCTACCAGGGTACCATCAAGAATTCCACTAAACTTGTAATGTTACACCTGCCATCTGTTCATTTGTGGATTCCAATGCCAGCAGTCTAGCAGGCAAAGAAAGAAGTTACTATACTGGCAAGAGTAATGAACCCTAATTACCATTGAGGAATTGGAGTTGCTACTGCATAAGGGGAGCAGGGAAGAGTATGTCTGTGACTCAAGGGATTCACCAGGGCATCTCTTGATGCCATCATGAATGTTAATAACCACAAACAGGCTAGAGAAGTAACAACATTCTGATAAGGGAAAGTAGTCAGGGGTTCAACTCCTCAAGGACAAACGTCTCAGTGACTCAACTGGGCAAGCAACATAAATCAGCAGATGTGATGGTCAAGGGTGAGGAGAAGTTGGAATAAGTGGTAGAGGGATGTAATGATGATTATCACTTGCAGAGGAATAATTGCAGTAGGGGATACTCTAGCTTGTCCCACAAACTCTATTGCAATAATACTTTTTTTAAAGAGACATTTTGACCAGGCATCACCTTGAAGAAGCAATGACAAGTCTCAGAGAACTTAACATGGGTAATGAGGGGATTTCAATAGTGTCAGGGGTACACTGAAGCAGATGCTGTCCATGTCCCCACATCCTCTTGCCCTCAACCACTCAGTTGACGTGGCTTGCATTTCTCTGCCTTTCCGACCAGACAAGTCGGGAAGTGCCAGTGAATGCACAGCCCCGGAGCAGCCTTAAACCAATGAATGATGGAAGTTGCCATGTAAATACCTCAGCATCCTTGCTCCCTTGGTGGGATAACTCTCATATATATGCCTCCCACACAGGCTCCAAGAATTTCCCTGGAAGGTTTAAGTTCTGGTTATTCCCTCAGTAGTTGGCTTCATTACATGAATCTTGATTCACCGTCTTTCTTTGTTTCACATACCCACTCCCCTTCCAGTGTTCCCTCCACTTAGAAAATAAACTACTGTCACTTAAATCTTTGTCTCAGGGTCTGCTTCTTGGGGAGATCTAAAATAAGACATGCATAGAGACACTTCATATTCATCTCAACCTTTGTTTCAGGAATACTGAGAAACTAGTCAACAGTCATTTGGCTAATAAATATGGCTACTGGACTTTGAATCCAGGTCTTTCTGACCTTAAAACCCATGTTTATTCCTCTACTCCATGTTGCTTTCCATTCAACCTGGTTGGTATTTGGTAGGTAAGTTATATTTTCCAGCACTGAGTATGTTTGGCTCTGTTCAACCTCCTGATTGAGGATACCATCTTTTTGACCCAAAATCAAGTTTGTGGTCTAAGGCTGATTCCCAAATTGGAGCCATGTTATTCAAGGGATCTAGGGACTGATTTCAACCAGATGGTTCCTGTCATGGATTACAGGGCCAAATTTATACCAGAGACCGTAAGTTACATGATTCAGAGAACAAAGGCAAGGGCACGACTAAAGAGAAACTTAGAGTAAAAGCCTTAAAGTGAGAAAACGAAAGCAGAGGAGAAGCCCCACGTTGCTGTACTACTCTGGGCTTTCCAAAACTGATCCTTCATAATCTTCCTGGGAAAATTAGTAAATACAAATATTTAAAGCAATTTTGTCATCTTTCTCTAGGAAAATAACTTTAAAACTTTTGAGGCGGGGGGGAAGCAACCCCAAATATTTTTCTGCATCACATTAACCAAGAGTGTGCAGATTATATGTAGTTATAGCACTGAAAATGTTTGCACATGTTTTATCTTGATAATGGGTATAAGCCAACTGTCCATGATCTATATAATTAAAGGTGATTAAATAGAAATCAGACAAGGTTCACCCATACACTCGCATACAGGATTTGCCTTGGTTTTTAATATCTCTGTCCACCAGGGTAGATTGATATTCTTAAAGGATCTCTTTTTTTTTTTTAGAGTTGGTTGTATCTACACTTTCTGGTGTACAACTTAGAGGGTAGGTGTTCAAACTATGGGGAGCAGTGTTATTTCCTAATTTTAGCAAAATTAAACTTTTTACATGGGATGATTTCATTTCCCCCAAATCACCCAAAGATATTGGTACCCAAACTCATAGCACCAGCTCCACACTTTAATGTTACACAGGTCAGCATATCCTATTTCTAAAAATATATAAAATCTAATTTCAATTTTTAAAATAATATTACGTATCAACCATTACTTTTGGACTCCCCCAGAAGTGCTAATCTAGCACCTGACTCACTGAGGCACTGGACTCAGTGATCATCCAGCCATTCCTTTTGAGGAGCAGGAGTTAGCTCTCTGCAGCCTTTAACTATTATTGGTCCCTGTCTACCAGATAATAAATACCTGTTATAGAGAGCTCAAGAAAGGTCTCCCCTGGCATCATGTTTCAGGTAAGTGAGACTCAATGGGAAAGTGGTTCAATATTCTATCCACTTTATCACACTTATGGGAAGTCCTTTAAATATGTCTGGGTAACTGATAAAATCTGCCACTTTCTGAAACATATAGCTCTTTACTAACACAGCAGTACTGAATGACTGTTTAGTGAGTACTTATGTGATGAGGCACTTTAGCTCATTTAATTAATCCACAAGAAGGGGGGGAAATTGGAGGGGGAGATGAACCATGAGAGACTATGGACTCTGAGAAACAAACTGAGGGTTCTAGAGGGGATAGAGGTGGGAGGATGGGTTAGCCTGGTGATGGGTATTAAGGAGGGCACGTACTGAATGGAGCACTGGGTGTTAGATGCAAACAATGAATCATGGAACACTACATCAAAAACTAATGATGTGATGTATGGTGATTAACATAATTTAAAAAATTGAGTAATTTCAAAGTTGGTAGTACAAATGAATGGTAAACTTTGTTTATGCTGTTGACACTTGTTAAAAAAAACACTTTAGGGGCGTCTGGGTGGCTCAGTCGGTTGGGCATCTGCCTTCCACTCAGGTCATGATCCCAGAGTCCCAGGATGGAGTCCCGCATCAGGCTCCCTACTCAGCAGGGAGTCTGCTTCTCCCTCTGCCCTTTACCCACTTGTGCTCTCTCTCACTCTCTCTCTCTCAAATAAATAAATAAATAAAATCTTAAAAAAAAAGTTTTTTAAACGAACAAAGACTCTGTTGAATCACAGACCTGTACCTCTGAAACAAATAATACATTTTATGTTAAAAAAAAAAGAAGAAGAAGATAGTAGGAAGGGAAAAATGAAGGGGGGGCAATCGGAAGAGATGAACCATGAGAGACTATGGACTCTGAGAAACAAACTGAGGGTTCTAGAGGGGAGGGGGGTGGGGGGATGGGTTAGCCTGGTGATGGGTATTAAAGAGGGCACGTATTGAATGGAGCACTGGGTGTTATATGCAAACAATGAATCATGGAACACTACATCAAAAACTAATGATGTAATGTATGGTGATTAACATAACATAATAAAAAAAAAAACTTAATCCTCATGACTCCGGTAGGAGAGTATCTCAAAAGTTAAGGAAGGAAGATGTTTCAAGATGGAAGAAGTAAAGAATAGTACGGCAAGCTGTGTGCAAGTAGATCGGTAAGATTGTATTGTATATTTGTTTTAACTTTTTCACCAAAATATAAACTATTTCATAAACAGGGAAACTGAAGCTCACGTAGAGTAATTAACTTTCCAAGATCGCAAAACTACACAAGCCTACAAATCATGGTCTGTCTAATGTGGAAACACATAGTTTTCTGTTATCTCATTGCTGGTTCCAATATTATATTCTTTTTTATATAATACCTTTAAACCATAATAGAAAAGGGACAATATGAATAAATATCTAGTTATATCAAGTACCTAGCTCATCTGACATTTTAACTTCTTTTAATAACTGATCCACAGACATGTGACTTTCTAAAAATCTTTTTTTTTTAAAGATTTTATTTATTTATTTTAGAGGGAGAGATAGAGAGCGAGTGAGCAAGCAGGGGGAGGGGCAGAGGGGCAGGAAGAGGGAGAGAATCTCAAGCAGACTCCATGCTGAGCATGGAGCCAGACGTTGGGGCTCAATCTCATCACCCTGAGATCATGACCTCAGCTGAAACCAAGAGTCGGATGCTTAACCAACTGAGTCACCCAGGCGCCCCTCTAAAAATCTTCTAAATGATCCAGCTGCTTGTCCACCCACACTCTGGAACAACCACTTAAGAACTTTGGTGTTACAAGGCTCTCATTTCTTCTCCCCTGACTGTTGCCTCTGTGTCAAAGCTTAGCACCTCATCAGAGTACAAGATCGCTAAGCTCTTCTCCTCAGTCCTGTAGAACAGCCTGTCAGCAGCAGCGGAGAGACCAAAACCTTTTTCATCCTCCTCCCCAGAGGTTTTATCCTAAGGATACCAGAAGCCCCTTCAACAAGACCATGCTTCCTCTGCTTGAGCTTTACCATTCAGATCAAATTTTGAAAAGAGCTAAATGTACCATTTAACATAGCAATATCTGAAACAATATTACAATAGCTCATGTGTTCCTTCATCCACTCATTCATTCAACTACTATTTTTTTTGACTGACTTCTATGTGCTAGGCCATGAATACACAGCAGTGAGCAAAAACAGTCACTGTTATTACAGAATTTAGTGGAGAATACATATATAGTTTAAATGACCATACAAATAAAGATTAAATTACAACCATAAAAACTCACTGAAGGAAAAGCAAAAGATGCTATTAGAAGATGTGGTAAGAAGTGAACTGATAAAAAGCTTCTCTACAGAAGTCACACTGGAGCTGAGACATGAGGAGAAGCTGGCATTATTAACTAGGTGAAAGAGAATGAAACATTTCAGGGAAAGGGAAAAAGCATGTGCAAAAATCCTGTGGCAGAAAGGAGCATGGCACAGCAAGGAACTATAAAAAGGCTGTGTATGCAGAGCAGAATCACAGGATAGTGTGGTATCAGAAGAGGCTGCAGAGGTCTTAGGTCTTATAGGATGCTGAACGTTTTGTTTGTATTTCGGGACAAAGGAGAATTCATGGAAGGCTTTTAAGCCATAAATGTAAAATGATAAAATTTAGTTTTGAAAATAGATTTGGGCTTGAATAATTTCTGGTTGCATTTCAGAAAACATTGGGAATGGGAGCCAACATACATATGGGAAGAAAACTAAGAGGTCATTACAGCACTAGAGGAGAAAGATGATTATTTGGACTAAGGTGAAGGTGGTGCAATGGATAGCAAATTGTAGGGGTTAAAGTTAATGAGACTTAGCAATGGACTGGATATGGTAGGCGAGAAAGAGGGAGACGTTCAGGTTGCCTCCTGTGTCTCTGGCTTGTACAACTGCACAGAGGTGCCATTAGCCAAACTAGGGAATAACAGAAGAGGATCAGTTTGGAGGGGAATATCCTAAGTCCTTTTGGTCATGTTGCGTTTGCGGTGTCTTTGTGACCTCCAGGTGCAAACCTCAGGAAGGCATTCATGTATGGTTGGCAACTACGGATATATGGGTCTGTAGTCCCAGGAGAGGTAAAAATTAGAGATTCTAATTTGGGGACACATAGGGAGTACATAAAGCCATAGGCATATTTCACTTCACCTGTAAAAGTTCTGTGATAGAACACTAAATGCGTTCAATATTATTGGCCAGGTCTAAGGAGATGAACCGGCAAAGGAGACAGAGAAACAGCAACAGAACAGGAAGAAGAAGATTGGGAGAATATGTCAGGAGGGAATCGGGAGTGTGTCTCAAGATGGAGGAAGTGGACAATGGTATTATATGCTGTTGTCAAGTAGGTCATTAAGATTGTATTGCTTAACAATATGTAACTGTTTGAGGAAAGAGGCTTTGTCTCCAACTTCATTGCCTACCTCTTTCCTCACTACTAACACCTAGCACAGTGCCTTGCTTAGAGAAAAAAAAAATTTAAATGCATTTATAGAAAAAATGAATGAACACCTCTTGGTGAACTAGATAAAAGGAAAGACTCACATAGCATATATAATATAATGTAAAGGTAGCTTAATATATTTAGGGAGGGAAAATGTATATATCTAAAACAGGATTACATTAAGTAAAACTAAATAGAAACAAAAGCAGAGTAGAAAGAAATATCTACAGCTTAGAATGGACTGGCCACGAATCAAAACATCATGTTGTCATCATAAAAGAAAATGAGCAGTGTAAAATAAATGGGCTATTTACTCACACTGATTATGCTACTTGGTTTCAGTGTGCAGTTATGACCTACTTAGCAAAGGAAGACCGGAAAAATATTACAAAATATTTAAAGAACCACAAGAAGATGAAAGTTTGGAAAATAATAAAAAAACATTATAATGCAACAGTATGATTGACTAGGATAGTATTCTTCCTTGAACATTTATATGAAAGCACAGTATGGTGTCATAGTATTAACCTTGAGATTAATATATCCTCCACATGCCTTAGTTTAATCTAGTATGAAACTGATTACCCTTTCTAAATCAACTCACATTGTTAGCCTATACCAATGCTGGGGATAATGAATACAGTACATTTTACTTACTGCTTTGAAAATACATTTATTTTCCCTAAAGCAAACTCCTCTAAACTCTATTCCAGGGGTTCTAGAAGAACATGAAAAATTCTATTTTTACCAATTTATATACTTCATAGGCTTTTGCTAGTAATCCTACAGACAAATTTATGGGTCATACAACTGTGTATACTGTAACTCTTAAGTCTTAATTTCATGTCTTCTTCCTTGCTCTGTTTCTTGTCATCTACTTTTAATTCATTATCATAATATATTTAATACTTGTTAAAGGCCACATTAAATCCTTTCTAAAACAATGTACAGGTGCAAATAAATACGCAAGTCAGTGAAAAAATTACTAAGATCCTTCATAATATTAGATATTTCAGTCATCTCTCCTCTCAACCTCACCTTTTCCAAAAAAGAAAAGCTTTATATATTTTTAGTTTGTCATTATCCAACCCATGTATTTCTCTGAACAGTTCATTTTAGTTGCTAAAGTGAAGAATGGAGTTTTGAAGGATAATTTAAGGGTGACAAACACACAGAAATGGCAGATATATGTGAGGAAAATGGATGGAGAGGTGGAGATTTTTAAGGTCACATGAGAGTGGACCAGGAATTCACACTGCAATGTTTCACAAATGCAAATCAATACCTTGAGTTATCTGAAATTACTTTTATTACTACCCTGGGTTCCTCTGACTCTACCACTGTTCTGAGAGTGTTAGATCTTAAGTCACATGGATCATGTCTTTCTTAGCATATTCTATGGACCTGTCAGAGAATAATTATCAGAAAGTACTGCCCTCAGAATAGGGGAGCTCATCCTGTGCCTTGCATGAGAATTTAGAAAAGCAAAGAAGAGAACCAAAGGTTTTCTGGGAGAGAAAACTTCATAAATAAAGGTCTGATGCTGAGAATAAACAATAATAAAAGTGAAATGTATGGAGTAACTGTGTCTTAAGAGATAAGAAAGGAGACTAACAACTGGAGTAGAGAAGGCTGTTGAGTACTCCAGGTAATAAGCCAACCAGTGTGGGCCACACAGAAGCTACAACAGATTCTTGAGCAGAAGAGTGATATAATGAAAACAGTATTTGAAACTCGTGACAAATGGACTAGGGTTGTTGTAATAGGTTGGAGAGAAAGGATGGTTCTAAGAGAACTGTCAAGAAAGAATCAACTGAACATGATAAGACAGTAGGGATAGGCAAAGCAGAGCTCAATGTAGAAACTATCATCAAGATTCTACCCTGGAAGTCTCTAAGAATGATGACACTCCTAATACAAAAGACACTATGCATGGGGGACAAGGGAAGAACGGAAGGAAAGATCAGTTGAGGACATCAGAGTGGGTTTCCAGTAATAACAGTAGGTTGTTCGAAAATATGAGCAGCTGGACATACAATGTGGGGGTAAAGGTAAGTGCTCAGAATTGGAGATACAAAGCTAGAAATATCTGTCTCGAGATTAGAGGATAAGCCACGTGAATAAAAGAGCAATAAAAATGGGGTTTCTTTTTGCTTTTAAAAAACTTTTATCTTAATACAGGTGGTCCCGACTTAACGATGGTTCTACTTATGATTTTTCAGCTTTATGATGGTGTGAAAGCGATATGCGTTCAGTAGAAACCGCACCTCAAATTTTGAGATTTTGACCTTTTCCCAGGCTACGATATGCTGTCTGATACTCTCACGATGCCAGGTGGGGGCAGCGAGCGGCAGCTCCGGCAGCCATGTGATCACAAGGATTAACAACCCAAACCCTTACAACCACTCTGTACCCATACAGCCATTGTTACTCACTTTCAGTACAGTAATCAAGATATTACACGAGATATGCAGCACTTAATTATAAAGTAAGTTTTGTGTTACATGGTTTTGCCCAACTGTAGGCTAATGTGAGTGTTTGGAGTATGTTTAAGGTAAGTGAGGCTAATAAGCTATGTATGGTAGGTTAGGTGCTTTAAATGCATTTTCGACTTAACAATATTTCAACTTATGATGATTTTATCAGGACGCAACCCCATTGCAAGTCCAGAAAGATCCGTAAAATTAAATTGTTTTCATTGTATGAAATTCAGAAAATATGGAAATTGATACATAAAAAAATTAAAATTGCTTGCAATCCCACCACACAAAGATAAAAACAATAAGCTCCCCAGTATATATATCCTCTCAATTTTGTTTTTCTAGACATACTTTTTTAATGCTCTATGTAAAGCAGTATAGCGTAGTTCAACACTTTCAATTGTGTCCCACTTTCCAAAAACTGTTCATCCCCTAGGAAACAGGGGTCTCACATCCAGCAAGCTTGAGGAATCCATATACCAGATCCCTCCCTTGGAGATATACACTATAGATTAGTACGTAAGTACTAATACATTAGCACATAAAAAGAGACTTCACATAATAAATAACTAGCCATCCTAGATTTTTTATGCACACCTGTTAATATCACTCTGAACATCTGCTCTCCCCTTGACAGGTGAAGGTGTAGTTCTCAAGGGCGAGAACTTTGGAAGCACACAAGCCTAGCTTCAGAGTCTGCCTCCCAGCATAGTCCTCTTCAGAAAGTTGCCACCTACACATCACTTTACTCTCCATGAAAGCAGCACAGGAATAGGTGCCCCATAGACTGGTGTGATATTTAAAAGAGAATGTACATTAAGCACCTAGAATGTGTGGTACACAGTTACCACTGGAAAAACTGGGCTGGTTTTGATGATGTCATAATGACTAACTGCAGCTTCCCTTTAACTATAAATCGTAACTATTTGTCATTTAAAAATTTTCAAAATCAACCCTTTTAATGACTCCACAGTAATGTATCATATGACTATCCCAACATTGATTTGTCTAATGCTATACTATGGGACATTTATTTCCATTTTTTTCTTTCACAAATAATGTTTCAATGGATAGCCTTCCATACAAAGCTTCATCAGCTGTTCTGATTAATTCCTTAGGATCAATTCCTAGAAATGAAATTTCTGGATAGAGAGGAATAAATAGTTTTAAGGTTTTTGACACAGCTTCCTAAACTCTCCTCTGGAAAGCTTACCAAACTTCATTTCTACTATGGGCTGAGTAGTGACTCCCATATTCTAATGTTTGTGTTAGGATAATGGTGGAGAAGCAGAAAGAAAGAAAAGTCTTATTACATTTATGTTTGCTTTGGGTATAAAAGAAAGAAGTTAAATACAAGAAGTGGCTATGTGAAAGATAAACCCATTTCCATGCTACCTTTCCAGGGCTCTAGGTGGGCTGAATGAGTCTGAAGGTAGAAACCTTACAGAGCAATGCCTGAATGGGGATAATCTTTTTTTTTTTTTTAAGACAACTCTTTTTTTTTAATTGTTATGTTAATCACCATACATTACAACATTAGTTTTTGATGTAGTGTTCCATGATTCATTGTTTGTGCATAACACCCAGTGCTCCATGCAGAACGTGCCCTCTTTAATACCCATCACCAGGCTAACCC
>NC_138375.1:75085967-75125076 GCF_054177405.1 Leptonychotes weddellii | reverse complement strand
TGTACCCCTTCAGATCCCTACATTTGTATCTTTGGGGTAAATACCCAGTAGTGCAATTGCTGGATCATATGGTAGCTCTATTTTCAACTTTTTGAGGAACCTCCACACTGTTTTCCAGAGTGGCTGCACCAGCTTGCATTCCCATGAATGGGGATAATCTTAATGGTTATAGACGACAATGAAAGTGGTAATACTAATAGATTAAAGCAACTCTGAAAACACGGAGACCAAATAGGTTGAGAAGTTTGGGATACAGATTTTTTGTTTGTTTAATTCACACTGTAAAAGATTCAGTTGTTCAATTTCTTATTTTTGCAACAATGAGTATTAAAAAGTCAGCTATTTAATTCTCAATGCCATGAGACTATTTACATGCAAGCTGCTGGGTACTGAGATGGCAGGGTATTGAGGGTATTCTGTTTCTAGGAATCGATCATAAGAAATTTATCAGAGATGGTGAAAATGTTTTATTTGTAAGTAATAACAATACACTAAGGTCCTTGAAGGTAGGGTCTAGGTGTCACTGATCTCAGATTCCCCATTTCCTATATGGAGATAGCGACTTAGTAGATAAACAAGATTTACTTCTTGTGTTTATGGAGATTCTGTGTAGAGGTTTACACAACCTCTATTTATGGGTAGGACTCCTGTTCCTCAAGAGTGAGAGACAGTCACTCAATTTAGAGAGTGAAATCATTGATAGTGTACTTCCAAGATGAATCAAGAATGTATGGGAATTAACAGTATCTCCGTCAGCTATACATGATGTATTTATTCACAGATACCAAGGAAAGGTACTTTCCAATGATATATTCAGCAAAGAATCAAACTGACATTCTATATAATGCCACAAAATGTCATCAGATTATTCTGCAAGTATATTTCATGTTTTAAATGATTTTTCTTATGCTTAAATGCCGTTTATTAAATAATAAAAGTGAAAGACCCTATTCATAATTTTTTAAAGTTTACTCTCTCTCAACTTTTACTTAAGGCTCTAGTTTGTTCCATGAATTACCCAGTTTTGCTCTTTTTTTTTTTTAATAATTAGTTGGAGAACTGTCAAATCTCCATCATAGATCAAGAAGGAAGAAGTTTAAAATGACTAAGCAATTAGCTAAAATAGAACTAAATTCCAAAAATTCACATTTTCCATTACAACACTAAAGCTATAAGTTAGCAGAATGATTATGAAGCTTGTATATTGGATTCTTGAGCTAATAAAAAGAGAAGTAATACTTTTTACTTACCTGCATACTATAAAAATTGTAAGTTCTTTTTGTGAGATGCAGTTACCTCCATGGATAAAAGTTTCTATTAAACTTTAAAGGGATCATAGAATTATACATAGTGAGGCATTTAGAGGTTCTCACCTGAGTAAAGAAGGGTAGAAATGTGATATGCAAGAAAACCAATGTAATGGTTGCTTGAAAAATGGTTTTATGGAATCTGAAGCAGAATCATCTATGCCATGCTGAAAAGTCCTGGGGGAAATAAAAGAATTATTTCAGAATACACAGGAAACATTAACCATGAAGACCATCAGACTTTTTATTTTCACTGAGTATTTGAAGTTAATGTTTGTTTGTTTGTTTGTTTGTTTGTTTTAGAGAGCACATGTGATTGGGGATAGGGGCAGAGAGAGAATGTTAAGCAAACTCCACGTTCAGCACGGAGCCCCAGGCTTGATCTCATGACCCTGAGATCATGACCTGACTTGAAATCAAGAGTTGGGTGCTTAACCGACAAAGCCACCCCTGGCACCCCTCGAAGTTCATGATTTTACACAAAATGGTACTGCACTAACTAGAACGGACAATGCACCCATCCACTTGGGATCTATGTTAATAGGTAACCCAGAGGCCCCTATACCGTAACCCTTACACTTGGAAAAGTATGACAATACCATTATTAGGTAAAAACTTTATATATAGTACAGGAGCAACAGCATCTTTTAAATATATGTAGAACAGAATTCCATTTTGAAAACCCATTCTGATCTTTTCATTCCATATCCTGCTTCTTGTAGTCTCACATTTTCCAAATGTGACCTGTCCCTCCCCAGTTTGTCTTGCCAAGTAGTACACCTACTATAATCAAATATACTTCAATATTTTTTAGACTTCTAATATATCTCTTCTTTGAAAGCCATTTTTTTCTTACTAAATTTCAGAAAGAACAAAATTTCTTAAATACGCCTCAAAATGAGGCTGTCATGTTTCCAATCCCTACATTACACTGTGTGAACTAAGCAGAAGCCTGGGTCAGGATACTGCGATATGCTTTCATAAGGAGTTTGGACTTCATGCCAGCAATGGGGAATTGCTGAAGAGTTTATAGCACGGGAGTTATATCAGCTATTTTATATTTTAGAAAAATATATTGCACTTGTGCAACAGTGTGGAGTGATCTGGAGGGATCAAGGCTAGGGTAACAGGGATAATGACATCATATTTCAGTAGACCAGACAGAAGAGGACAATATCCTAACCTAAGTAGGAAGCAAAGGAGAAATAGGTAGGAGGCAAATACATAAAACATAAACATAAAATTAATAGAATTAACTCCCTAAAGACATGGGGTTGGAGATGGCACAAGGGAGAAGGTAGAAAGGAGAAGGGTTAAGGGTTGAGAGAAACCTGGGAGGACTCGCAGGTATTTTAGTTTCAAGTAGGCTGAGGGAGCTGCAGGCATATGAAGTACATCCAAAGAGAGACATCCAAAAGAAATTTGGATTTGCTGATGTAGCCTATATAAGAGATATCTGGGTGGAAGATATTAATGTGGAAGTCATAATGGCAAAACCATGGGGATGGGTGAATTCAC
Source organism: Leptonychotes weddellii (assembly GCF_054177405.1). Classification (NCBI taxonomy): domain Eukaryota; kingdom Metazoa; phylum Chordata; class Mammalia; order Carnivora; family Phocidae; genus Leptonychotes; species Leptonychotes weddellii. The sequence goes on along the minus strand of NC_138375.1, from coordinate 75,122,251 downwards.
CCAAAGAAAGAGTGTAAGAGAAAAAGATGGTTAAGAACAGAGCTCTAGAACACACCAACATTTAAAGGGTGAGGTGAGAAAGAGAAGCACTCAAATGAAACCAAGAAGGAATAATTTAAGATGTAGGCAAAGAGCCAGGACAGGGCGCCTGGGTGGCTCAGTTGGTTAAGCGACTGCCTTCGGCTCAGGTCATGATCCTGGAGTCCCAGGATCGAGTCCCGCATCGGGCTCCCTGCTCGGCAGAGAGTCTGCTTCTCCCTCTGCCCCTCCCCCCTCTCATGTGCTCTCTCTCATTCTCTCTCTCTGAAATAAATGAATAAAATCTTAAAAAAAAAAAAAAAAGAGCCAGGACAAAGTGATATTAGGGAAACCAAGGGAGGAGAAATGGCCAATAGTGATAAAAGCTGCAGAGAGGGTAATTGCATGGAGGGACAAAAATTGGAGTTAGCGACTGGATAGGCATGGATGATCTGTCCCATGCTGTTTGTTTAGCTGATGAGGGCAGTTGTGGTTCATGGAATGAATGACAGGTGTCAAAATGGAGATAGTGAATACAAACTGCTTTAGAAGGGAAATACAATAATAGAGAAAGAAAAAATTTTAATATAAAAGAGCCTTTGGGAAAAGAATCAGAAGAAGAGAAAGACTATTTAAAAGACTATGGCCATGGAGTAGAAAGTAGATGTGATTAAGAGCGCAGGAAAAAGATATACTTTGGCTGGAAAAAGAGACACATTGACTATCAAAGGATTTGGAGGTGAGTAAGGATCAAGATAATTATTTAAAATGGAAATGAGAAGTTAAAGTACATTCATGACGGTCTAGGTTTTCTCAGAAAGTACAGGGCAAGGCCATCTGCTAACAAATAGTGGGATGGGGCAAAGTGGAGGGTTTGGCTAAAGTGGAGGAGGATGCTTTGGAGAGAAAGCCACCCACTAGTAGGACAAAGAGCGGCGTTATCAGAAGGTACAAAAGGCCAGCTAAGTGACTCTCACCAGCAGTGTTCCAAACTCTGGACAGACAGGCCAAAAGAGTGAGAGTAGGACATGTACTAGCAAGGGAGGTAGGAAGGGAGGGTGCTGGTATCACGTGAGAGGAGATGTAGCAAGGGGTCTGGCAAGAAAGGAGATCTCAAAGGAAATCAGGCTGGGGGAAAAGGATGGGACAAGAGATAAGGGGCTTCATGAGAGACAAATAGAGACTGGAGGCTGTGGTATCCTAGCCTCCGCCTAATTTGGCACATACTTCTGTGAGCCCTTTGCATAAAGTCCCATTTGTCCAGTTATCTGGGGAGGGGGGGCAGTTCATTTCTCCAAGAATAAACACCTTAGCTAGAATGTATTCTCTGTCAAGTTCAGCTGGCTCTCTAGACTGCTCTACCTCAAAACCTTGTAATGTCTTCCCTGATCAGCCTAAGATATTTCTTATTTCACCACCTCATCCCTCTTTATGCCCTTATTTTGCCTTGTTTCTTCTGAGGACTTAATCTCCCTCTGATCCTTTCACATTTACTTTTTGCTGCCTGCTCCGTACCCAAGGGTAGGGTCACTGAAGACTATTCAGAGGCAGTGTGTGGGCATACACAGGAGCTCTGGAGCCAGAAAGACTAAGTTTTTAGCTTGGGTGGGCTCTTCACTGGATGTGTAATGTTGCTAGACAATTGATTCAGCTTCAGTTTTCTCATTTGGAAAAATGGGAATAATAATAATAATCACCTTACATAGTCAGTGTGATGACTGAGATCATGCATATAAAGGTCCTAGCAAAGTGCAGGCACCTAATAAGGGACCAAGATATGTAAGATATTATCAGTATGATAACAACAGTTGCAAATACTTCTTAAGACGGTCTACAACTATCTCATAGTCTAAATGGTTGCCTAATTACAGTTTCATCCTTGAGATTAGAAAAAATAATGGAGAATCTAATAATAATGGGATGGTTATTTGGAATGGTGCCAAAATTTCTTAAGACTACAAACTACTGGCGATACAGTATTTCCCAGAACATTTCTGCCAGTACTGAAACTTTTATTCCACTCATGGTTTCTCAGTCATCCTGGTAATAGTAGGGTTATTTGGCTATAAGAAATGTTATGGCAGATGTTTATGGTCTCAGAGGGGGTGGGATCTGTATAAGCATTTAATTCCACAGCAAGATCCCAAATTAGTGTCATTATTCTGGAGAGTATAACAGGGTGAAAATTGGCCCACAAGCCTCACTGGGGGAATGAAATGATGAGCTGGCTATTAGATAACCTCTAATGATGTTTTGGTATACACTTAAAAGAGAGGGCGTTCTAAATAATTCATAGTGGAGAATAAAATACAATCATAAGAGCCACAGAATTATATTTTCTGCTAGACAGAGAAGAATTTTGATAGAGCAAATTTAAATACTCTTTTAAAAATAAGTAATTGTCCATAGGCTGAAGCAGAATACATTTCCTCACATTTCCAAATTAGCAGACTGTAAAGATTGTTTTGCTTAAGGGGAGGAAAGTGGGATTTGGGGAAATTCCCTGCCCTTCGTCCAGCCTCAGCTGCCCCTTGCCCCTTCCCTGTCACTAGCATCATGCAGGCTCTGTGCTCATCACGGCATGCCACTTGGGCCCTCTGCCCCAGATTCAGTCTCTTGTGGTTCTCTGATGTACAAGTATGTTGCCTTTCTTCCCTTCTTCATTAACAAAACTCATTGACTTTTTGAGCTTATGTAGCCAGCTGCTGCTAGAAAGAAATAAATCCAATACACATCAAAAGTGATAACAACTGATAAGCTAAAAAGAGCTAGCTGGGTTTTATGCTTTTCTTGTGCTGCCCTGCTTTTGGCTGCCCTCGCAAGAGAACAGTGTCTCATAATATGATGCTAATGGAACAAACCTCCAGGATGGAGTTGAAGCAGCCCAAGGATGTAAATTCCAAGGGGCAGAGGGGCCAGGCCAGATGCCTCACTCCTGAGTCTACCACGGAGCCTAAGCCGTTGGAGGTGCTCGATAAACTAAAGTACCAAGAGAAGACCACAACATCAGAAGAAGTAGAATTAGTTTGAAATTGAACTCCTGGGACAGCGCTGGAATACTTGAGACAATGAGGACATGCAAGCCTTTCTGATCACAATTAACCATAAAGATGTACAGAGAACCAAGTTCAATCTACTTCACCATTTTAAACACAATTCTAAGTGATTGTTTTGCTTTCATAAACCAGCATCACCCCTGGGACTATAGGTAATTTCCTGAATGTCATTAAGTAAGAGAAATTAAGGTAAGACACTCAGAAATATGGCTCCCCACTTTTCTCCTGCCCCCTGGCTTGAGAGCATGATGACAATAAGTCTTTGAGGTTAGAAAATGATGATCTGAAGACAGAAAAGGACTGGCACAATGCTTGGACTAACTGTAGGTACATAACAGATGCTGGTTAAAAAAAGAGAGTAAAGAATGAATAGAAGCTTTGTCAGACCTTCCTTAGTGGAAAGGAGGATGAATTTCAGGGGCCATCTGTGATGAGCAATCTTGGGTGGTATGCAGCCAAAGGGCAGACAGAGAATGGGACATATGGTGGTCAGGCCAAGCAAGACTTGATCTCAGAGGAGAGGGCAGGAAACAGCTAGTCAGAGATTCAGGGCACAAGCCTTCTCCAAAGGCAATGACTAACTCTTCACCAGTGTTTTACATTATTAGAATCATATATAAGGCTGTTTGATTTTAGGTTTTTTAAAAAAATAGATATTTTCCTCAAAAGCAATGTGTAGAGGAAGGGGACAAAAGGGAGTCATTTAATCTAAACAAAATGGCTAAAACAACTAACTTTACTTTCTGAATCATTTTATATTCTGCCATTTCTTTTTTACATTTTTTTTTTTTTTTTTAATTTTATTTATTTATTTGACAGAGAGAGACACAGCGAGAGAGGGAACACAAGCAGGGGGAGTGGGAGAGGGAGAAGCAGGCTTCCCACGGAGCGGGGAGCCCGATGTGGGGCTCGATCCCAGGACCCCGGGATCATGACCTGAGCCGAAGGCAGACGCTTAACGACTGAGCCACCCAGGTGCCCCTCTTTTTTACATTTTAATTATTTAAATCTTTATTTCTATTCAGTATGTATTCATTTTTTAAGAGCTTTATTAAGACATCTAATTCACATACCACAAAATGTACTCATTTTAAGTTGACAACAAATGGTTTCCGGTATATTCAGAGTTGCATAACCTTCACCACTATCTCATTTTATAACATTTTCATTACCCTCCAAAGAGATCCTGTACCCAAAATAGCAGGTACTACCCATTCTCTCTCCTCCCAGCCTCTGGCAACCACTAATCGATCTACTTTTTGTCTCTTATTATTTATTTTGAAAATTTCTAGTAAAGTGAACTGGACAATATATACTCTCTTTTGTCTGGCTTTTTTAACTTAACATGATGCTTTTGAAGTTCAGTCCTGAGTTGAGGTAGGTAGCATCTGTCAGCACTCCAAATTCTTTTTTATGGCTGAATAATAGTCCACTACATGGATATGCTACATTTTGTTTATCCATTCACCAGCTGATAGGCATTTGGGTTTTTTTCACTCTGTGCTACTATTAAAATGCTGCTATGAACACTTGTATACAAATCTTTATACTGACAAACGTTTTTACTTCATTTAGGTCTATACCTAAGAGTAAAACTGCTGGGTCATAGGACCATATGCTCAATATTTTACATAAGCATACTCTATGCTTAACGTTTTGAGGAACCGCCTATTTTCAAAGCATGCCAGACATTCTTGAAGTATGAAAAGTGAAATTTCAGTCCATGCTCTGCTTTGTGAGGGACAGTGAAATATTTTTAAATAAATAAGTAAATAAATAGGCTAAGACCATAACCTCAAAATACCTAGCGTTGGTTTGAAACCAAACTATAGACACAGCATATTTTGAAATACCTTGGAATCTAGTTATTCAAAGCCATACTAGTGATACCAAGTGAAACTCAAGATAGGTCTGCTGGTCAGTATTCGGGCCCATACCTGATGACTCCGGCCCTTGCCTGGTGTGTTGGCACTTGTACTGAAATTCATTCTTCTATGTTATTAAATGTTGCGACATTGTTGTGTGTGTAAATAAATTTAACCTTAACATTAGAAATTTTATTAGACTTTACTCGATGGCAGGTATTTATCTTGCTCACTGCTATAACCCTTGTGCTTAATCCCTGTACTTAATCAGAGGGGCTGGAGAGGCAACAACATTGATTGAATTGAAACTAAACTGCATTTACCTAAAATTTGAAGAATTAAATTTTAATTTGCTATATAGAAACGAAAATTAACATTCTACGCAAGCAAAATGCACCATCTGAAACCATGTTTGAGTATGTGTGTGAATGTGCACCGAGGACGCTTCTGAATGTGCACTTTAACTGCCTTGATGGAAGATCTACAAGCAATAGGCATTTTGGAAAATACATGGTGAATATTTTATGTTTCAGCAGGTCTCATTCCCTCGAGGACAAACTTAATGTACTCCTTTTATAACATTCTAACAGAAATCTACAAAGGAGAGTTAAAAGAGAACACACATTTTTGCAAACAGGTTTCATTCTTCCTGAAAAGATTTTAAAATCATGTATGCCTGCCCTGGGACTTAGTGATCCTACACTAAACTCAGAAAGGAAAATACATTCAGTTCATCTGTCAGAACTACTTGGAAGAAAGGCAGTCACCTTCAAAAAAGGAATATCGCATGTAGTGACAAATGTCAGGTACAGTTTATAAAAAATTCAATACTATCAACTTCTGATTGTTACCTTTCACCAATTCCTCAAAGCATAGTTTAATTTTTTTTATTATGTTATGTTAATCACCATACATTACATCATTAGTTTTTGATGTAGTGTTCCATGGTTCATTGTTTGCGTATAACACCCAGTGCTCCATTCAGTACATGCCCTCTTTATTAATTTTTAAATGAGAAATAGAGATACACTTTTTTCCCCTAAATACTAATAATATGAGAATCTCATACCCTGGCTGTAACAGGACGCTAAATAAATCAATAGGGTCCTTGTAACACACATACAACTTTTTCCTACTTGGTGAAGAACATGCTTATCAATACAAAGCAAAATACATTTCAAAGACTGCACTGATATTCTAGAAAAACAATCATAAAATTTAAATCAACATGAATGGATACAATTTGTGAAAATTTATATGAACTGAGAAATATTAAAAAGGAAAGTATCTAGACTTTTTGTTCATGCTTCAAAGCAATGTAGCCATCTATGTTTTATATTAAGAAAAACCAGAGGCAGTGCTTGGTGTAAAATGTTCTGTAATCCTGGTTGAAATTAGCAATTTAAATTTGTTGAATGAGGTTACAGTGCAGTATCTAATGCACAAATCACAGATTTGAGTACTTGCATAGTTGTTAAAAAATGTATCAAAAGGTCATGGGTTAACAATAATAAATGTATGTTACATTATTATTATTAAAATATGCAATCTTTGATAATAATTTATTTGTTTTACAAATGCATTGGGGGGGTTAAAATTTTTCTATTCATCTGTGACAAACCATGAAATTCAATATCGCTCACCATGACCAATCCATGAAATTTGTCAACTTTGTTCCTGATTTTCACAGGGCCTTCCTCTCAGATGAAATGACCCGTTGAACTAAGAGCATAGCGATTTTTTCATCTATGGTAAATCACTTGAGTTTCTCAGGATTTATTATGTGCTTCAGACCTTGAGCTTTTTATGATTATGAACTATTATGCATATAATCCCAAACTTATGGCAATTTATCTCACTATTTCTTCCCCTTTCTGAAAGAATTCTCCATTTCTAAAATTAGTTCTCAAGGGCAGCGTTGCCAGAAAAACAATCTATAAACAATGGGTTTGTTGAAAGTCAGAGTGGGTAAAAATTATAGGGAAATTGAAATCAAACTTGTTAATTACTCAGAGAATTTCGAACACAAAAGTCTCAAAATTTACTGAAAATCAAGATTTATATATTTCTCTTACCAGAATCTTCCAGAAAGGAATACTTTACTGAATTTATCCTAAGAAATAGAAATATGCATAATTTTTCCTATCCAAGAAACTAAGAATATGCAATTATCTAGTCTTTCAAGATAAAGTGACTATTTTGGAGGAGAGTTTAAACAAAATTGTATTATTGTTTTATTATAAGATCTACTTCAACGTCTTCTACAATATTACCAATTTGAAGGAAATAAACCAGAAAAGTAGTTCAAAATTTTTAATTTCTCTAAATCTTATTTACTACGTAAAATCTTTCCACATTTTAAAAATGCAATTGATGAGTCTCTCCTTTGCTGTCCTGCCCACTACTCCCTTCCAGTGTATTAATAAACTTCTGTCTCCTTTGTTCTGCCTTGGGTGAGTTCTTTCACCTGATGGGGTCACCCCACATTTGGTAGCCCTCACCGGAACCTCTGCTGGCCTGGGACTTTCCCTGGATTCTCTGGGACTTTCTCAGGACTTTTCCCCCAGTGGATTGACTCTAGTACTCCTTGGGGAACTGACGACCTTGGGGAACTGAGTAACCAGCAGAGATTACTCCTCTGTGAGGATCTGAAGCTCCAGAGGGAGCCAGTTCCCCACTTGCCTTTGGAGGGACACTGCTCTCCCTCTCCTTTCTGTTTTTGGCTCTTCTGCTGTCTAACCCTAGTACGCCTCACACAACAGATTTCTGGCCAGGGCGGCTCCTCAGTGTGGTCTGAAGGTCTGACGGTGAACAGGTTGGACTCCGGTGCCTGTGAGGGTGAAGGACCCCTTTCCTCTCCTCTCCCACTCCACCCCCCTGAGGCCTCCATTCCCGACATGTGGCGCAACTGGTAGGGGCAGCTCATCCAGGGTGAATCCACACACATTACCAACTTGGTGGGGACCCTTTGCTGACACTGGCTGACTCTCAGCCACCTTGCTTCTTTCGGGCTCCCCTTTTTTCCTTTGTTCCCTCAGATCCAGCTGCCATCTTGATCTACAGGCAAAAAACATTCTCACGAGTCTGAGTGAATCCAACAATTCTGTACGAATGATGGTTCAACAAGGATCCCAGCCCATACCATCGGAGGATCCCCTCCCCCTAAATCCCATGGACCTGCCCACCAGGGATTTTCACTCAAATCACCTGTATGCACGTTAATATAATACCATGCTCTGGTCTATACCTGCACAGAACCCATGACGGACCAACAAATTTAGGTAGGAACAGTGTGCCCCCTGTCCAGCATGAAGCAGCTACTGAAGATGAGACTTCCACCCAAATGCCAAAGATCCATCACTGTTGATCTGTCATAGGGGAATGCGGAGGACACTGTTAGGCAACAGGCATGAGCAATGAAAACCTGAGTAAGGTAAAAGGGCCCACAGTGAACACTGGGCTGAATGCAAACAGGCTCTTTAATGACCCACCTCAAAATATCCATAGGCCCTAGCTGACCAATGGGCTATTTAAAACCTGGCACAGGTACTAAAAAAGGAAAACTGCATACATTCCCATACCTCCTCACTCTTCCTCTTAACTATAGCCCCCCACCACTGCTTCCTGGCAGACAGTCTCTCCTTTCCTCTTACGCCTGCTTCTCCCTTGCACTGAATTCAATAAACTTCCATCTCCTTTTCCAAAAAAATACAATTGCTGGGGCACAGGGCTGATTTAGTCAGTAGAGCACGTGACTCTTGATCTTGGAGTCGTCAGTTCAAGCCCCATGTTGGGCGCAGAGTTTACTTAAAAAATAAATAAGTAAATAGACGGATAGACAGAAAATAAAAATGCAATTACTTATTCCTATTGCCACCTGCCATTACTAGCTCAGACACTACAGCCTAATACTCAAAATGCAAATGTATGGCAGATTAACTGACAGTGTGGAAACATTAGGTTTCTTCCAGATTTGGGAATATTTTGGCATCAACTTTTAAAATTTTTCTATTAGAGCAAAGCACTTTATATCAAATTAAAACTAAAAAATATTTTTAAGAGAGTAAAAAGCCATTAGATATGATTTTCTTCTTAAGTATCAAGCTGTGATTGAAAATAACCAACCCACTAATAAAATCATTTAAACAACTCAAATAGTGAAGCTCAAGGTAATCCCGATTCTACTGGGGCCTTAGCATCTGAGTAAGATTGACCGAAAGAGATATAACACAGTATTAGCTCGTTTTGTAAAATGGCGCAAATCACAATATCAAAAATGCACTTCAAAATATTTCTACTTGCTACTTCACACAATTCAATAAGTAGTATGAAAATAACTTTAAGTCCCGTTATTTACATATCACAATAGCTAAAAAGAAAATATGTTTGATACTTACTGATACAATTCAGTTAGGGGTGAAGTCAAAATAACTAATGTTGTGAACAGATTATTACAATGGGTATGAATTTTAAAAATTTTATCATCTATATACTCATGAGGATTCAAAAGCTTCTGTACAGATGGACAAACTGACCATAACATGTTCTCAGTGCATATTAAAATTGTCGTGACATCAAGTCTATTGGAAAGAAAAAGAAAATCATGTTAAATTGTTTTTCTGCTTGGTATATACACTATCCTTCATATCTTTTATATTAAACATATGTAAGAATAGAAATATTTGGTTAGATACCAGAGCTTCAGAGATCAAAGACAGAAAGAATCAAAGCTTAGCATTTGAGTTTCCAGGTGTTAGATGACTCATATACCATTATCTTTAGGAATGGTGAGGTCTATCTATAATACTGAAATGTTTTAGGGGTGCTTTTCTTTCTTTTTTTTTTTAAGGTTTATTTTGCATTATTAGGATACTATTCAAGCAGCTCAAGAGATTTTCCTTGAAATTATGTCCAGCAAAAGAGGAGCCAGATTAAAAGTTAATTTGCTATTACCCACATGTATATGATGGTAAAATTTTGATAGGAGAACAATTCTCCTTATCCAAGCACAGGCTGCCAAAAGAAAGTTACAAGTTTGGGTAACATGTTTCCCCAGCAAATGGGAGAGGAAGAAAAAATGAGACCAGAGCACAAATGGAGAAGACTATAGTTTCCAAAATTTTCAATATTGAATAAATTTGTGGAAACTTTGTTGTATTTTATAATCTTATTCATAAACTCATTTCTTTGTTTCTATCTTTCCTGTGTTTTAACAGAGACCCAAAGATCTGTTTAAAGATTATTTTGGTATATGACTGAATTGTACAAACCTCAGTTAATTTTTTCTTTTTTTTTTCTTTTAAATTCAGTGTTCAAGAAATAGATGATGGAAATCATGAAGTGATAAGAAAACAAATAAGTATGAATATCTTTTAAAATGAGACTTTGGCCTCAAACTTATTTTTATTTATTTATTACATACATATATATAAAGTAAGTTTATATATATATTACTAACATACAACACATATTATATGATATATATGGTTTTAGTCATACGATGGCTGAAGGCCACTAGAATACTAAAAACATCAATAATTGCCTTTAGGAAGGTTTAACTGCAATTTTCATCCATTTGCTCTAATAGTTAATTAAACAGTTACAAATCCAAGATATATGTACACACACACACATACACACACACTGATTTCCACAGTAACAGTGGTTTAGTATTAATCAAATAAAATTATTTATTTATTTTTCTTTAAAAAACTATAAGAAATAACTCTAGCTTTTCATGGCATTTTTATGTAACCACCCAGAAAACATAAACCAAAAGTCTCTATAGTACAGTTAATTAAACATACTACCCAGTAAATCTGATTTCGCAAACATCTCATAATGACTTGCCACCTCATAGTCAAAAGAGATTTAAGCTACACAGAAAAAGAATGAAGGTACTCTTTGCTCTCAGAAAAAACTTTCCATCTATTCTTCTGAGTTCAATGATTTAAAAAAAAAATGCTTGGTCAGTAATTCAAAACAGCCTTTGCAAAATACCATATTTATGAAACACCGTAGCAGGACCTAAATACCCTTCAAATGCAGCATGGTTTACAAGAACATGATCAGGAAATGATTCCTACTGCCAAAAAAAAGCCTCTGGTGTCTTTAGTTTCTTCCTAATATATATCTGAAGAAAAGACAGATCTTAATCACATCAGTGAGAATATTTATAAAACAAAAGCCTTTTCTTTGTCTGGACTGTTGTAGTCTTTTACGAACATTTTTGTAGCCATCGCCTAGATGCCTCATAGACCTGGACTACAGTTTAGTCATTAACACCCAGTGACTGCTGCACCTCTTTGTCTGTGAGTCCCCATTTTACTGCACTGGTTTTTAGTAATACATGATGGAAAGAAAGGAAAACAATAAAGGAGAAAAAGAAAGAAGTAATTAGAATATATCAAGAAGAAAAATTATTAGACAAAGGAGTTTCCTTATGAAGATAAACTACACTATTTATTTATTTATTTATTTATTTGAAGATTTTATTTATTTATCTGACAGAGAGAGAGAGACACACAGCGAGAGAGGGAACACAAGCAGGGGGAGCAGGAGAGGGAGAAGCAGGCTTCCCGCGGAGCAGGGAGCCCGATGCGGGGTTCGATCCCAGGACCCTGGGACCATGACCTGAAACGAAGGCAGATGCCTAACGACTGAGCCACCCAGGCGCCCCTAAACTACACTATTTAAAAGCTTAAAAACAAAAAGAAAAACTAAAATCCCCTGGTTGCCTAGAATTTCAAAGTCAAATTAACTGCCCAATCACAGCACTGCTGCTTCCTACTCCATTTCAGGCCTCAATTTTTCCTCTTTATCTTATTTAATAACCTTTGTATATAAATGTCTTAGATTGTAATACATCTTGAATCATTTTTTTTTTTTAGAAACAAGTGGGTTCTACATACAGTTTTAAGAAGAGAAAAAAGCAAAGTTATTTTGATTGAAGTTCCACATTTCCACTTAAGTATCTCAGGAGAGTTGAATATGATTTCCTTTCAGATGTTAGAAACATGTTAAATATACAAGGAGTTATGTCATGAGATTCAGAATTATATTCTGCTTTATACCAGTTGATGAAAAAGTTTTCTTGAAAAGCAATGGTTTTCACAACTTCAATTACCTGATCTGTGGCGTTCGCTTGTAACTGGGATGGGCCCGAGCATATCTGGAGGCCAGTAGACCCAAAGATTTCTCCAGCACTTCTGTTAGGATCACCTGGGCTAACTTAGGGGGCAGAATGGTCCAGAGGTCGTGATGAAGAGCACAGAAGAAATAATGCCACATCTGGAGTGAGAAGGAGCATCTTTCCCCCTGGCAAAACCACCACACATTAAACAATAGACTCACATCTTCCAAAATGTCAGTTTGCTTCCTATGAACATAATTAGTTCAGGCTGAAAGGAAATAGCTGGAGAGTCTGACACACTCAATGACCAAGAAAGATTTTTGACAAGATGTAAAACATCCTTATTGACAAAGGAACATATGTTTTATTTCAATTACAAGACCAGATATTCTAGTGCAAATCCAGGCCATAGGCTTTTAACCCAGCATATCTTGATTTACCTACTCCTAGCCTGGAGTTTAAAATTTATTTTAAGCAATCAGCTCTACAGTTGCCAAACAAGTCATGCTAGTTTAAGATAGTGGGCTGGTTCTTCTAAAATTCAATTTTAATAATTTAAATTAAGTATGTATATTTTTCTGAGACTATTACCATCATGGAGGTCATTCTTATAAATTATGTTTGAGATTTCACATTATAATGAAAACGACAGGAATAAAGATAAACTTACATACCACATACCAGCATGCATGAAACCAAGGGGGGATGGGTAACTATTAAAGATTATTACATTAGGCTACTTCATTCATGGGGTTTTAATAACCATGCTAGAAACAGATACTATAATGGTCTGATTTTATAAGAGTTTGTAAAGCTTAGACAGATGTTATCATTTCTTAGCATTTTTACAGTACTTCATACTTCCAAGGGGCCAGATTCTCCTTCCTTTCCACCCCCTACAGACCTCTTCTGTGGGTACCAAATTCTCCCTGACCACAGAGGAAGACCCAAGAGCAGCTAAGGCCAGTGGGAACAGGCAGAAATGAGACGGTGGCCTCAAGTTAACAGGCTCTCAGGGAGGTATGCTAGTCATTTGACCTCATTTTCCTCAAAGCAGTTTAAAAAAAAACTACTTGAAATAGGAAGAGTAGAATGTGCTTTTCAAGTATTAACCCTGATTGGTACGATATCAAAAATTCAATGAGCAAAACTTCGCATTTTATCTCTAAGCAATCCTCTTTGACTTAAAATTCCTGCTTTGCCCACTACTGATAGTTCTCAAACATCATTAAAAAAAAATCTGTTCTTTTATAGCAAAAGTTGATAGTTTCTCATGCAGATATGCCTATCAGTATTTTCCTTACATACTATTCTTCTGATAATTTCTCTGATTGCTAAAATCTTTGGTAGTCACTGTAAGAATAATTTATGGTCAATTTCTATTGACTTTCAAATGGAGTTTATAAATGAGTAGAACTGGTATACTTGGGTGGAAAATTAGAGCATCAAAATGTCCAAGAGTCAGGTTCAAAGGAGGGGGGTTTTGACCACTTCTGAGTTCTGGACTAGACATATATCAAAACTGTTTAAGAAAAAAAATTACAAAATTCATGTGAAAGTGGCAAAATTAGAGTTTCTTATACTTTCTTTGCTGTGTGTTCTGTGATAAGGAACGCTTTTTAAAATTTCCTGAAGTAAGAAAGGAGTTTTAAAGCTTGATTTTGTCATACTTTTTGTGTTGTATGTTAACTAAAGCAAAATTGCCCCAGCTGATGTAATGACGAGTATGAATGATTTACACTAACTCTCTCCATGGTAATGGACGGGTGCTTTTAATAACGTGGCCAATATGATTTCTTCATACTTTTCAAAATAGAAATCAATTTCCTTAATAGTTATCAATAAACGAGAAAACAAAAGTAACGAGGCATGCAGATTTCTTTCCCTGAATGTGAAAAATACTTATTTTGAGACTTTTTAAAATATAAACTTCGTGTTTACTTAAAAATATTCCAAATTGGTCATCGTTCCTCACAATTCTCTTCGAAGTGTGCGTAACTGTAATGTATGCAAAGGTTTTCATTAAACTAAATGTGATTCATTTATTTTTCTGACCTGTTTCTCTATTTGTTGTCATTTCAAAAGTATTCTGCTAGTAAACATCTGTTATTTTTATAGACCCACTATAATGTAAACAGATGTGAGCTTTTATTTAGATTATATATCAGGAAACAAGCAGCTGGGCTTTATTATAGAAGCCATTCAATATTATCTTTGAACAGACAATTCTTTATTCTTTGACTATTGGAAAACACAAGTTGCTAAAATTGAGCAGATGTCAACTATACTAAAAGCTTAATTTTAAACATGTAAGCTGAACACCCACGTGCCATCTGACCAGCACCTCATCAGAGAGATACGAACTCTCTGACTCTCTCAACCTGATAGTTTAGAAAAGGGAAATAATGTATCTAGGGCTCAGCTGATATCACAAAACACTAGCAAATATTCCTTCATATCTTGTAAGTTCTTTCACTATTTCCTTACTACCCTCTGCACATGGCAATAGGCTCCCCTGAGATCTCTATCCCACTCTTCGTTTCCAGTCAGGCAGATTTCATCTCCTTTCCTCTCAAAACGGCCCTGCCAAAAACATACTAGTCCTGTTTCACGAATCAGTTGGAATGATGGGGAGAGAAGAAAAGGGTGCAGTAAACGGGATAAAACCATTGTAAAGTACTCTGGTTGTCAAAACAGTTTAAAATTTGTGCTATTTTTAGAAGTTTCTTATTTTTGGTAAATAGGAAAGCAGTATCACTTTATTTTCCTGAGCATAAATAACAACCACTAACTCTGCAATTAAACTGTAACCACTGACCATGTAAGTATATGGAAGCTACAGTACCATGTAATCACAGGGTAACTATCTCATTATTTCTGTCTTTGAAGCTAAACCCTTGTCATAAGTTCTAAGAGCTGCATGTTACATGGTAATTTGTTGTTTTTTTTAATACTTGGTAACTTCAATAACAGGTTCTCAATGTATCCACTTATTATTTATACTGTACAACTCTTCCAGCTCCCGATTTGCATGAGAGAAGACATAATACCCCGATGTTGGACACAGTGAAATGATACCTGTACCTTAATGAAAACATCGTATAAAATTGCTCATTAGTGCACTGACATATTGAAATAGTTTGAAACCGGAGGTGGACTCGTTTTCAATCTGTTTACCTCAAGGCAAATAAGGAGACTGGGCTGCTGCCGAAAGAGGGGAAGACCAGTACTTTTGCTCTTATCTCAGTCTGCCCGTGGTACCCTGGCACCACCACCACCTTGTGCTTGTTCTGCTCAGTGCTGTTTGAAGTACGTCAGGTTTGGAAAACCCTACATGAATGCTCTCGCAAAGAGAAAAACTATCTGGGAAGGGCCTCTAAAGGAGGGATGAAATGGTCTCAGAAAAAAGTGGAAAGTCCTTTAAGAGAGCTTCTGAGCTACCTTTCTCTGTTATGGCAACATTTATTATGATAATAACTTCGGCATAAACAGAGTCACAGGAACCTTGGGCGTCAGGGAGTTGACAAGAGTGACCCCACAGAATAATACTCCACTCTTTTTCCCAGTACTCCATGGCGATCAGGACAGTCAGGAAAAACAAGAATCATAAGCTTTGATCCCAAGGAAAGGGCAAATTGGGAAAGCTAATGAAGTTGGGCTTGACTGATGAATTTTTTTAAAACCCTGATTATGTTTTATTAAGATATTATAAATGTTTCATCCTGCCCTGAAATCAACTTCAAGGAATTTTAAATATTGGGGCTTATGGATAATCAATGGGCTTGAGGGGAAGGAAAACTGATGAAGCCTGATGATCACTAATTTTAATTGGTCCTGGGAATCATTAGGCTTTAATTTAGTGGAAATTTGGGATTTCAAAACATGGGCTAAATGAAAATAGGGAAGCTATAAATGATCAGATGGGTCTTAAAGCACCTTCATAAGAACATACAACGAGAGGGCAAAAAAAAATATGTACAAAGAACAAAGTGGCTTAAGAAAAGACATTTAGCTAAAACAAATACAATAAGAAAAAAAAAAAGTGCAGGAATACCCAGAACCGGTCCCTTTGGAGAAAAATATGAAGTTGTAGCATTTTGGCATAATCTCTTTGACTTTTCATTGTATCCCGTTATATTCCAACTTAGATAGCACATGCTGCAGCTCAAATTAAGTTATTTTTACTTTTAAGCAGAAGGAGAGCTCTGATGTCTAGCTCTTTCAGGTTTTTAAAAAGTGTTTCTCCTAAGTACAAATTCAATATTTAAAAAATATTATCCTAACAGCCTTCGTGTGTTAGTAATGCCAAGCTCATGTTTCTAATTAGCCAGAAAGCAGGTAGGCAGTAAAACATATTTGTGTAAAAAGGAGGGATAGTAAACTTAACTTCACACCTCATAAAAAGCTTTGTAGTCATCCCAGTGGTGGCTCTCAGAATCCTGTAAAATGCTTGTAGCACAAACTCTGACGCAGTAGTCCGTAACCTGAAACTGGAGAGTGTTGATGAATTCCTGATATCTTTGGACAGGCACCAGGAATATGGGTCTGTTCAGAGGGAATGATCAAAGAGAGAGAGATTTAAGGCCTGTGCAGTAGACGGTAACAATCCCCAGTACTACAAATGGTTTTGATTATTAGATATCAATCATTCATTTCCTCCTAATGCTGAAGTCTGCATCCACATTCACTTTCCAAAAAGAAAAAAAAAAAAAAAAAAAAAAGCCGGTCTTTGTTTTGCAAGTCCTTTGAAAACGTACATCTGCTGTTCCACAAATATGCACTTCAACTTGAGACAAACTGCATTGTCAATACATCATTCAAAAATAAAAGTATTCTTTGTAAGCCTATTATTAGAGATCAGTGCATTATTTAGGCATTAGGGTATCGTTATTATAGAGAACAACATGCATTTGTCAGAACTAACTTTTATGAAGCTATCACACGTCCCACAAACACACTCTTTTTGTTTTAAAAATTGTAATTTTGTAGATGTCAATTATCTCATAAACTGTTTTAAAATATTCTGCAGAAATACTGTGATTCCTGGCACATTTTGTTTATTAATTCAAGTATGAATCACCCTATCTGACTACTTATGGGAATTAAAGAAATATCAGAGCTATATTCTGCATCAAGCCAAATTTATTTTACTTTTATCTTTAGTTATTTATATCACACCTTCTTATGCTTTCTCTCCTAACCAAGGGACTACAAATGCTGCGTCAGGAATACCGCAGAGATTGTCGGACTCAGGCCGGAAAGCCAGATCCACGTGGTCCTTTGCAAGAGGCTGTGCTGTCTCCTAGAGGGTACAAGGGTCACTGGAAAGACCATGTGGTCATCTTTATCCTATTTCCAGAAAATATACAGTCTTTTTAGACTACAAATACATGAGAAGTAAGACTGCCAGATGCTTTCTGCTCAAATATTAAGGACAGCTTATTACTATACGGATGCTTTGAAATATGTTTACATCGGTCAATAGAACAGACGGAAAATGCATTTATTCTCTATGTATAAGTCCTAACATCCTGTTTGCTTAGAAACAAAAGAGAGAAGTGCCTATTTCACAACTTGTATACAAGGGACAAAAACAAGCTTAGTTTTCCTTTCCAGGGTAGTCAGTGTGGTGTGCCTTACAAAACGGGAGGGTCTGTTTGGTCAGGTCATCAATAGCATGCAGAAAATCGCTGCTCCCGATCAGAATATGGAAAATGTATGGGTTTCTCTCTGGAATAGGCCTTAGAAAGAATAGCTGTCTTTCTTCCTAAGCTATGTATCTGGTTTAATCGATCCCATGCTCCACCTTTTTGACATGTTCAAGTTAAGACAAATGAACGTAATTCACCATGTTCATTATACTTTTCTCCTTCTCAAATATTATCATCAAAATTTCACTCCAGTGATATCCAAAGATTACATGTTCCTTTAAGCATGGCCATCAACTTAATGTAAATGACACTCACTTCTTAGTATTTTCTTTCATCAAATCATCATACTGCGTAAAATGCTGGAAGACATAGACGGCTGTGGAGAGCAATGTGTGTAAGTTTGTCAGGGGTGCTTTGGCAGGAAACTCCTTGCCTCTCTCTTGCAGTCTCGCCAGGACAGCTGTTGCCACTTTACAGCAGGCCTCCACAAAGTTTGCTCTAATTTCCTGGAAAGAATCATCTCTGCATGCCAGAGCCAGTGGAAGCATTGTGTCAAGTTTTTCCATGATGTCAGAACAAAACTAGGGAGAAATAAATGTAGCACTGAGTTATTTGTACTCTGACAGCACCGTGTAATTTATGTACAGGGGAGCCAAATTCCTAAATAATGAATTTGGCATCAAGCATAAATATAATGACACAACGTTATAATAATCAATTTCTCAGTTTCTTGTAGAAAGTTAAATGTTTTATGTCAATAAGGAAATACCAAAAGGATGCTTCTCTATATATAACCTTCAAAACTTATGCTTTCCAGACCGAAATTATGAAAAACTCATGAAATGGCTTTACATGACAATGCTTTATTTGTAGTTAACAGAAGTTGGAAAACATGTATCCTTGATACTAATCTGTATTATTTTTGAACTTATTCTAGTTTCTTTGTTGAATTTTCATAAAGTATCTTCTTATTAATCACCACCTATACATAAGGTCTATCGATTTATTTTAAATAATCTAGAAGCATCAGAAACAATATCACATGGCATCTTCTTATTGGTGAGGAGTCAGCAACTTTCAGAAGTGATGTTCTTGGCTTTTCATTCGTTATTACCAATTTACTCTTTCTCACTGGCAAAGGAAGTATGAGGGATGGGAAGGCAATACTAGCCTGCACTCCCAATTTGCCAACAGTCTTCCCAGGGGAATGTTCTAGAGCCTCAGGTTGGCAGTAGCCAAATAAGGAGGCCATCTTTAAGAATGCTCTTTTTAAAAAAAAAAAAAAGATTTTATTTATTTATTTGAGAGAGAGAGAATATGAGCTGGGGGAGAGGCAGATGGAGAAAGAGAGGCAGACTCTCCGCTGAGCAGGGAACCCCATGTGGGGCTTGATCTCGACCCTGGGATCATCACCTGAGCCGAAGGCTTACCTGACTGAGCCACCCAGGCACCCCAAGAATGCTCTTTTAAAAACATTCCAGTCATAAGTTGCTGAACTCATTGTGGGCTTAATACTGAGTAACTGCATTCATTTATTTGCATAATTACTTCCTATTTTCTCAGTATGCTCTGTGACTCTCAAGGCACAAATAAAGATGCAAGACAGATGCTAACGAAACAGAATGTGCATTGGCGTGTAAATAAAGATTTAAAAGTTGCCTAGACCAATAAAAGACAGTAATTCCTTCAACCTCCTCAATTTTTCGGGAGAAATCATTCAAAGGTATAGCCCAAACAAGCAGTTTTCCCAGCTCCCCATGAAGTCACAGAAGCGTCTGCTTTAGAGGCCTCAGACTCATGGAGCGACAAGTTGGCCACAGGTTTCAGTCTTTTTTGCTAGCAGTGGCTGTGGCCCATGGACACCAGAGAAGAAATCTGGTACTGAGTTAAATACCAAGTATTTGCCAAGAGACTCTACAATTGTTCTATAGGTTCCCTTTGCAATGTCTTATATATTTTTTTTAAGATTTATTTTATTTATTTGAGAGAGAGGAAGAGAGTGAATATAAGTGGGGGGGGAAGGACAGAGGGAGAGAATCTTCAAGCAGACTCCCCACTGAGTGCAGAGCCCGTCACAGGATTCGATCCCACCACCCATGAGATCATGACTGAAGCCAAAACCAAGAGTCAGATGCTCAATCAACTGAGCCACCCAGGTGCCCCGCAATGTCTTATATTAAAAAAAAAAAAAAAAGATCTCATTATGCCAGTCGACAGTTTGAAAGGATTTCATTTGACACTTGCCTTTGCAATTTTCTTTGGTTGATCCTCCTCAGGAACCACATGACTGTCTTGCCAAACTTGCTGCACATTTACAAGGGTCATAGCATAGGTTACAGCCAAAGACCTTTCATTCTGTTCCTGTTGGAGAATTTTTGTGGAAAAATCTTCAATTGCTGTTGTTATACACTGTGCCATAGGAAGAGACACTTCTTTAAATGCACTTCGCCAAGCAAAATCTAGTGAAATAGCCTGAAATATAAATTTATATGAAGTTATATTAATCTTAACTCAGCAACAAGTGTTCATATTGTTATAGATATAAAATTATTACTTTCTTTCAACATTTGAATATAGGTATTCTTTGGTAAATGGCAAAAACCATTCTTACAACCTGAAAAATATTACCCAGTGAATAAAGCAATATACAAAAACATGTGTATTCTTTATACAGAGTAATATACTGGCATTTCATTTTAATTCATCAGTGGATTTAATCAAAAACTTTTTTCAAAATTTAATCTTTTAAATATAGTTCAATAAAACTATCTTTATGAGAGTTAAAAGTTACATTTACAGTTTATCACATAAAGCAACCTTTAAATTCAATAGATTTAATAAAGCCTAAATTAGATTTTTATAGTCTTTTTTGTAGTTTATTGTTAACAAGCATTGCAACATAAGACAGGATTTAATATTCAATTTTTTATTTCTTTTTCACTCTCAGAAATCCAGACAAGCCAAAAAAGAGCAACAAGAAATTCCTCAGAGAAATTACATCAAGGCACCTTTCTAGAGTTTTACTTCTTTAGAATTTTACTCAGTTTCTTCACCCACAAATTGGAAGCAGCACTACTTTTGTTCCAAGAAATGAGGAATTAAAATTATCTGCATTGCTCTGTGTTGGGGGAGTGGGAGAGGCTGCAAGGAATGGAGGCTGGTGGTGTTTTGTCTTCTTTTTTTCTTGAGTTCTGGGCTCAATATAATTATGAATGTATATTATCCCCAAGTCCTCTAATGTTCTCTTAAGTACTAAAAAATTACAGGTAGTAGGTGAACACAGGCTTAACATTGAATTTTCCCTGTTTCAGTGTAATCTTGCTTACTGTAATAATACACCTACTCCAACTTCAGAGGACCCTAGGCTCAATATGCCTGACTGAATTACTTATTTTTCTGGATCTCAGTGTTTTGGTTAGAAAAGTAAAAGAGCTGATTTTGAATGATTTCTATGGTTTGTCTCAGTCTAAAATCACCGAGATTATGATCATTAGCTTACTTTTCCTATACATACATTCCAGTCAGCATTTATTTAGTGCTTTCTGTATATACTGTATGAAGTAATAAAGATGATTCATCTTCTAGAGCTGAAATTCTATGTAATTCTATGACTATAATCAATAATCAAATCTAAAATCAAAATCTATAATAAAAAAGTAGTAGCTCTCATTTTCATTACGTATATAATTATGTACATATATAATTATGTATGTATATTTCTTTCTAAAGTATATTTGGACCTTTAACATCATAGGGCCTGAAAACACATTTCTCATCTTATTTTTACATAAAAATTAGTTAATAATTGAAACTACTCAGCTCATACAATCTCCTTCCTTATAAATGAAACTTCAGAAGGGCCACAGGTATAGTCCTCTGCCCTAACAGTATTTTCTTGGGACCCATTTATGACAGAAATGTAAAAAGGAACTTACCTCCATGAAAAATAAAAACAACAACAAAACTCTGCTTCTTGTTCTCCCCCCAGAGCATGTCTACTCATTAAAATCATTCATTCATTCATTCAATCAATCAAGGAAATATGTTCTGGTGAAAATTGCCATTAATTGCCATGACCTCAGTGACAATTCTGTATTTTGTGCAATGATGATTACCTTTGCCTGTGGTAATTTATATGTGATTACAATATCTTGACCCATCTGAATTCTCTTTTCAAAATACAGAAAATCAAGCACATTAACAGGTGCTCTTAAAAAGAAAACTGGAAACTTTTACTATTCAAATCAACTCCTAGAAGGCTGTTTTCATGAACTACTACTTGCCTACTTCTACTCTTCCCATCTGATGTTTGGCATCACACATATCCAGTTAGAATAGAGAACGTTTACTAGTTGATCCAAGAAGAAAGAGGAAATAATGTGGCTTTCTGTTCTGTGCACAAAACAGATACCTACTGAATGCCCTTCTTCTATTACCTAAAGCTAATTTCTTAATACCTACGCTGATTTTTGGCTAAGGCATAATATATAACTTTCCATTTTCCCTATTATTTCCCTTCCTTTCTATACTGAAACTGTTAAAACTCTGGGGTTTTTTTGCCCTTTTATTTTTTTAAATTTCTTTTTAAAGATTTTATTTATTTATTTGACAGAGAGAGTGAGAGAGCACAAGCAGGGGGAGCAGCAGAGGGAGAGGCAGGCTCCGGCAGGCTCCCCGCTGAGCAGGGAGCCCCATGTGGGGCTCAATCCCAGGACCCTGGGATCCAGGACCCTCGGATCATGACCTGAGCGGAAGGCAGACGGTTAACCAACTGAGCCACCCAGGCGCCCGTTTTTTGCCCTTTTAAATGTTTACCTGCTATATCAGTCAAGATCCATTCAGAAAACAGAAACCACGCTAGGTATTTC
This sequence comes from Leptonychotes weddellii, assembly GCF_054177405.1. NCBI lineage: Eukaryota > Metazoa > Chordata > Mammalia > Carnivora > Phocidae > Leptonychotes > Leptonychotes weddellii. The sequence continues at coordinate 75,099,661 of NC_138375.1, read as the reverse complement.
AAAAGGAAGAATTTTAATGTAGGGTGTTAGTTACTAAAGTGATGGAATTTTGAGGAGCCGAACATGAGATATGAAGCAAGACAGATATGAAGAGAGTAGGAAGCCACTGCCACTTCTAGGGCTGGAGGAACAAGAAAAGGGACTGTATATGGGAGTGTGGTTCCTGGGGCCACCAGTCTAAGTTAAAGGTAATGCAGACATGACAGGTGGAGCTGTGTGTTGAGATCAGGGTCCATGGAGGAGATGAGAGTCACAGCTACTACTAGAGATGTTTCCTAAAACAGAAAGAGGGAAAGAAATACTCTGGTTTCTCTCTATCCACCCTCCAGTTCCCCATCACTGCCTTCCATGGGCCCAAACTTCCTGGAATCCTGGAAGGCTAGTTCTCTATAACACAAAGCAGAGCAGGGGAAGAGTAGTAATGGATCTGAGAACAGGCAGAGACCAGTGGATTATTGATAAGCACTCTAAAATAAGAGACCAGTTCAAGCTATTCTTCCCTCTTTCCTTGCCTTTCTAATGTCCATTTTCTCACTTTCAACAATTACCTACAGCCCAAATTCTCAAAGTGTAGATGGTGAATTGGGATAAGAACACAGATTTCTTCACTTGCAGTGCCCTACTTCTTCCAGGAAATACACTGTGCAAGAGAGCGGCGTCCCAAGTAAATTCAATTTTTGCCAAAACTTATATGCTTTTCAACCAGGAATATTTTTCTTTAGTGGCAAAGGGTAAAACTCAAGACCTTTTGATTCATAATGGATTTATAGACATATGATACTGTTTTATATGAGTAAAAAACTACCACACTTTTTTCCTCATTCACCTCTTTCACCGGTAGCAATTGCTCTGAAGGAACTCTGGTTTCACTTGCTCTAGGTTTCTCTATTACAACTTCTTGACTGGATGGATCCAAAATTCCTACGCAAGAGAAAATAAACACACAAACATACATTAAGAAAAACAAACCACGCCAGATGGAATTAATAGACTCAGGTTAAAATTAATGATGTAGAAAAGCTCTATCCCTAGTATAGACACACATATACATATATCAAGATGCACAGAACACAGTCAACAAGACATAGGGTGATGTCACCATTTACAGTAACTACAGGATCAAAATATGTAGAGCCACTTTCCATACATACAACTTGATGGCATATGCTATTTATATTTACAGTTGATATACATTCATATATAATCTGTAAAATATAGATCCCTTTGTCATTAATATACTTTCATGCTGATAACGTAAGATAAGAGTATAAAGTAAGGGACGCCTGGGTGGCTCAGTCGGTTAAGCATCTGCCTTCAGTTCAGGTCATGATCCTGGGTTTGAGGTCCTGGGATCGAGTCCTGCATTGGGCTCCTTGCTCAGTGGGGAACCTGCTTCTCCCTCTGCCTGCCACTCCCCCTGCTTGTGCTCTCTCTCTCTCTGACAAATTAAAAAAAAAAATCTTAAAAACAAGAGTACAAAGTAAAATTAATTTCCTTATTCATTTAAAAATTTAACTTCTAAACTTAAGAATGGTGCATTTAAGAAATGGTGATGTTCCTTAGCACATTAATACTTCTTTTCTTGAAATGAGGAAGAACAACAGTACATGGGTAAACATCAGCACATCAGGAAAAAATACACTATTAATAAGTATATCAATAATCCACTGCAAAAACACAAACCCTGGGATAAGAAATGATCTTTAGCTCTTAAAGTGGAAATATTTCCTTACCTTTATATTTTAGAATTAAGGAAGTCTTTTCCATGGGGAAAAAATAGAGCTACAAAAATGTAGTAAAAAATATGCCAAAAAGAAACTTCCCACTTTTCCAGTAAGGTTCTATTAATTATAGTTAATTTGAAATGAATGAGTTAGCATTTACCTTTTGTTTTTGCTTAGACTTGATATATGATGATCAATTATAAACTTTGATGTGTTTTTTTTTTTAATTTTAGAATCTTAAGAATTGGTTTCTGCTTATGTCCCGAGTAAACAAATTTCAAAATCTTACCGATTCTTATCAGTAGGACTTTTGACTGATATAATCATCTCAAAGATGTGAGAGGTTTTTGCTTTTAGTTTTTTCTAAATGTGGCTCTATGCGCTGTGAATTGTTTAAGACTGATGAATCACAGACCTGTACCTCTGAAGCAAATAATACATTATATGTTTAAAAAAAAAAAAAAGAAGAAGAAGAAGATAGCAGGAAGGGAAAAATGAAGGGGGGGAATTGGAGGAGGAGAAACAAACTGAGGGTTCCAGAGGGGAGCGGCGTGGGGGGATGGGTTAGCCTGGTGATGGGTATTAAAGAGGGCACGTACTGAATGGAACACTGGGTGTTATATGCAAACAAGGAATCATGGAACACCACATCAAAAACTAATGATGTAATGTATGGTGATTAACATAACATAATAAAAAAAATAAAAATAAATAAATGTGGCTCTATGAGCATAATCATGAATGATTCCTAAGTAGTACAATTTACAAAAGCATTCTCTAGAAAGATAAATACTCCATTTGGCAAGCGATAATATCCTTTTTGGAAATTTTATCAGAGTTTATGTATTATGAGGAAAAGTTTTCCTCACCTTCAGTATTCTTAAACATTTTGGATTTGTGAACACTTCTGAGAACTTGATAAAAGTGACAGAATACTCCATCCAAAATGTACAATATGATTGCATGGTAGGTGTGCATACACACACACTCACAAACACACATAGTATTGGGGATTCCCAGGCCCTCTTGCACAGTGCATTCGTGAACCCCAAGGGCCTACTGACTGTAGTTTAAGAATCCTGCTTCATTTCTCAACACACACTACAACATAGAGAGGGTTTTAGATCAGTGTTATACCATTTAACCTAAAATGCCTTCTCTTTTTTTTAAAAAAGATTTTATTTATTTATTTATTTTTTCCAAAGATTTTATTTATTTATTCATGACAGACATGAATAGAGAGAGAGAGAGGCAGAGGGAGAAGCAGGCTCCCGAGGAGCAGGGAGCCCGATGCGGGACTCGATCCCAGGACCCTGAGATCATGACCCGAGCCGAAGGCAGACGCCCAACCATCTGAGCCACCCAGGTGCCCAAAAGATTTTATTTATTTGACAGAAAGAGAGTACAAGGAGAGCAAGCACCAGGCAGAGGGAGAGGGAGAAGCAGGCTCCCTGAGGAAGCAGGGAGCCCGATGTGGGGCTCGATCCCAGGACCGTAGAATCATGCCCTGGGCCAAAGGCAGACGCTTAACCGACTGAGCCACTGAGGCGCCCCTAAAATGCCTTCTCTATGGCTTGCGTTTTACTATATCTTTAAAAAAATGGTACTATAAATAATTAATTCTAATACTGAAATAAAATCCAGATTAATGAAAGATTTTAAAGAAAAATGAAACTATAAGGCTATTAAAAGAAAATATAGAATATTTTTTAAAAGATTTATGTAGAGGAGATTTTTCAGAAGGACACAAAAGCAGAAGCCATAACAATTCTGCATAAAAAATTCTGCATGACAAAAATATCATTAGCAGTCAAAATAGATGTGACAAACTGACTTGGCACTCTTTCTCAAAATGTCTATTTTTTTTTTTATTAGTAGACTTTATTTTTTAGAGCAATTTTAGGCTTACAGAAATATTGAGCAGAAAGTACGGAGTTTCCATATACTCCCTCTCTCTCTGCCCTTAAATATATATATTTAAAGTAGACTCCACACCTGGTGAGGAGCCCACTGCGGGGCTTGAACTCATGACCCTGAGATCAAGACCTGAGCTGAGATCCAGAGTCAGACACTTAACCAACTGAGCCACCCAGCTGCCCCTGGTGTGGTATATTTTTTACAGCTGAGGAACCAACATTGATTATTATTACCTAAAGTCCATAGTTTACATTAGGATTCATTTTTTATTAAGCTTTTATTTTAATTCCAGTATACTTAACATGCAGTGTTATATTAGTTTCAGGTGTACAATACAGCAATTCAACAAGTCCATACATCATTCTGCGCTCATCAGGACAATAGCACTCCTTAATCCCTATCACCCACCTCCCCTCTGGTAATTATCAGTTTGTTCTCTTACAGTTAAGAGTCTGTTTCTTGGTTTGTCTCTCTCTTTCTTTTCCTTGTTCTTTTTTTGTTTGTTCCTTAAATTCCACATGAGTGAAATCATAGGGTATTTGTCTTTCTCAGACTGATTTATTTCATTTAGGATTATACTCTCTAGCTCCATCCATGTCATTGCAAATGGCAAGATTTCATTCTCTTTTACGGTTGAATAATATTCCATTATATATCTCACATCTTCTTTACCCATTCGTCAATCAATGGACACTTGAGCTGCTTCCATAATTTGCTATTGTAGATAACACTGCAATAAACATAGGCTTGCACATATCCCTTTGAATTAATGGTTTTGTATTTTTTGGGTAAATCCCCAGTAGTTTGATTACTGGATTGTAGAGTAGTTCTATGTTTAACTTTTAGAGGAACCTCCATACTGTTTTCCAGAGGGGCTGTACTAGTTTGCATTCCCACCAACAGTGCAAGAGGGTTCCTTTTTCCCCACATCCTCGCCAAAACTTGTTTCTTGTGTTTTTGATTTTAGCCATTCTGACAGGTATGAGGTGATATCTCATTATAGTTTTGATTTGTATTTCCCTGATGATGAGTGATGTCGAGCATCTTTTCATGTGTCTGTTGGCCATCTGGATGTCTTCTTTTGGAAAATGTCTGTTCATGTCTTCTGTCCATTTTTTAATTGGATTATTTGTTTTTTGGGTGTCGAGTCTTGTAAGTTCTTTATATTTTGGATACTAACCCTTTATTGGATATGTCATTTTCAAATATCTTCTCCCATTCTGCAGGTTGCCTTTTAGTTTTGTTGATTGTTTCCTTTGCTGTGAAGAGTTTTTATTTTGAAGAGTCCTAATAGTTTATTTTTGCTTTTGTTTCCCTTGCCTCAGGAGACATAGCTAGAAAAATGTTGCTAGGGCCGATGTCAGAGAAATTATGGCCTATGCTCCCTTCTAGGATTTTTATGGTTTCAGGTCTCACATTTAGGTCTTTAATTCATTTTGAAATTAAGGATTCATTCTTTGTGTTGTGCATTCTATGGGTTTTGCCAAGTGCATAATGTCATGTATCCGCCATTACTGTTTCTTATAAAATTATTTCACTGCTCTAGAAATCTCGTGTGCTCCATCTATTCACCTCTTTCCCCCCTTCCCTTCCCTTCCCTTGGCAACTACTGATCTTCTTACTGTCCCTATACTTTCGTTTTTTCCAGAACGTTATTTAATTGGAATCATATACGATATAGTCTTTTCAGATTGGCTTCTTTCATTTAGCAGTATGCATTTAAGATTTCTCCATGTATTTTTGTAGTTTGGTATCTCATTTATTTTTATCACTGAATAATATTTCATTGTCTGGATGCACCACAATTTATTTATCTATTCATCTGCTGAAGGACGTCTTGGTAGATTCTAAGTTTTGGCAATTATGAATAAAGCTGCTATAAACATTCATGTGTTGGTTTTTATGTGAACATAAGTTTTCAACTCATTTGTGTAAACACCTGTGAGTGTGATTACTAGATAATATAAGACAGTGTTTAGCTTGTAAGATACAATGAAATCATCTTCTTGAGAGGCTACATACAGTATTTTCCATTCCCATCAGCAGTGAGAGTTCCTGTTGAGAGTCTACTAATTTAAAAAAATCCTTGTAAGAATTTGGTGTTGTTAGTGTTTCAGATTTTAGCCATTCTAACAAGTGTGTAGTGGTATCTCTGTTTTGCTTTGCATTTCCCTGATGACATATGATGTTGAGCATCTTTTCATATGTTTATTTGCCATCTGTATATCTTCTTTGATAAGGAGTCTGTTCAGATCTTTTGCTCATTTTTTAATTGAGTTTTTGTTGTTGTTTTCTTGTTGAATTTTAAGTGTTCTTTGTATATTTTGGATACAAGTCCTTTATCAGATATGTGTTTTGCAAATATTTTTCTCAGTCTATGGCTTGTCTTTTCATCCTCTTAACTACCATACCTTTTCACTTGGCAATTTCACTTTAGAAATTCACTGTCCAGGTATGCATGTGCACATTTAAGACAAAGGTAAGGAAATTTGCACAATCATTGTTTGTGGTAGCAAATGAAGGGAAAACAGAACCCTAAATGCTCATCAATGAGTAACAGGTTAAATTATGGTACATGTGCCATTGGAAAATTATTCACATATTAGAAAGAATGAGATCTTTCTATACAACTGTTAATAAAAAAGAAGCTCTGCATAGTATGACAAGATTTCATGTTATGTTAACATGGGGATATATACAAAAGTAGTTGTCTCTGGAAAGGAAAACCAGACAACTGGAATGGAAAAAGACTTAATTTTCACTATATACTCTTTTCTCTTGTTAAAAGTTTTACTATATGCATCGACTACTATTCAAATCAAAGGAGAAAAAATAATAAAGATCAAATTGTTAATGACATGAAGGGACAATGCTTAGATTCTTAATGTCATCTTACTTTCCTACAGAAAGCTCATAAAACCAGCTAATTTAAAAAGATATTTAACTCTGGAAAAATAACACTAGTTCAAACTACAGGCTTTGCAGATCTGTTTCTGGAAATAACTATCTGCCATTGTGCAGCTTTGGTTTAAGACTTTAAAAAAAAGTTAATTATCTTATATTTATCATTTCACTTCCAAATACATTATGCTTACTCACTCAAAGTAACATGCCTTGATGTTTATACAAACCATTTGCCTATCTTCAAGACGAATAAGAAAAAAAGATAAGCTTCCCAAGACTTCTTTTGCCAGTGAGCAATTCTACAGTAAGATCGAAAATGAATTATCAAGCAGTTATGATAACTTTTAGAATACCATCTTTTCCACATCAAATTAAAAAGAATTAAGAAACCTAATCCTATATAAAGAACAAAAGGGATCATTTTAAGGCAGTATCAGTAAGACTGATTCTAGACTAATAAGATACCTTGTGGTTTTAATGAATTGTGGCATTTTTGTATTTGTTTGGAATTCAAAATGGTCAATATCAAAATTTGGCATTGTCCAACTTTATGAGCTCTGTGAACATGTGACAAATTATTTCATCTATTTAAATATATATTGAAAACTCTATACACTTACTAGCATTGCCTAGAGAAGTAGCCCATTTTTGGCTCATCACTCTAAAACATACGTATTTGTATGCAGTCAACACTGGTTTCCTTCAGAGCATGCCCAGATTAAGGACGTCAGTAGAGTGCAGAGGGTCACAGGAAAGCCAGCTGCTAAACACGCTCCCCCTAAAGAGTTCGCTGTGGTTCATTTTACATTTCTGGTTAGTTTCCACACTGCCGCTTTCTTTCATAGAGAGTAGAGCTTGGCAGTACTTCCCTGTGACATCCACTTTCACACCCAAATTGGTCTTCATAGGCTCCCATTGTGTGCACTACAAAGCAACTTGCCTTGTTGGCAGCTCTAAGTGGGAACTACAAGTCTTTCTTTTCTTCACTGTTCTTTTCTGGCTCACAAGCAACCTCCCACCAAAAGCTGAATCTGTGGAAGAGACTACATCCAAGAGATAATACTATGAAAAAGTATGAAGAGAAGCCCAGGTGGCCACCTTGCAAATTTCCAATGTGGAAGCCTTCGACCTCTCTGCCCAAGAAACAGCTAAAGTCCTAGTGTAATGAGCTTTACAAACCCTAGGAGCCTCTTTACCTTAACTACATACGCCTCCCTAATACAATCCCTTAACCATCTAGCTAAGGAACTCTTAGAAGCCATTTGACCCCTCTTAAGACCCCCTAAGAGTACAAACAATCTTTCAGAAGATCTGAAATCTTTGATTCTTCTGAGACAAACCCTAAGTGTTCTTCTTACATCCAATTGAAGCAGCCATTGCTCTTTGTCATTGCTGGGGCTAAAGAAAAATGAGGGCCAAGAAACCTCCTGGTTTAGATAAATCTCAGATGCCACCTTTGGAAAATTTGAGGAACTGCCCGAGGAACAGCTGTATTCCAAAGGAGCATTAGAAGTGCCCCGTAAATCAAACCCGAGGCCACTCCAGAAGATATGATCACCTAAAAGAAATACCACAAGGCACCATAACAGTCAAATAATGTCGTGACATTTGCTGAAGTGACCAAAATAGAAAACCATCAAGTCATGACCAAAAAAAAAAAAAAGTAAATAAATATAATAACTATATATCTTTCTTTCTCTGAAAATACTTCTTATGTCTCTACAGAATCTACTGTATCATATTCAAATTACTAAGAGCACTGCCAATTTAGCTAAATTGTCAATATAGTGGTAAACATCAAAGTAAAAAGTAAAATATTTAGTTAATCATCTTTATATTTTCTCTATGTGATGTTAAGCACCTGGATATTTTTAAAACATCTGGACAATAAGGGAAAAAAAAAAAGCCCTCATTTTCATCACATTGTTTTGGTTACATGGACATAGTAGGCAACTCTTTCCAAGATCTTTATTAGCAAAATATGCTCCAATCAAAAGAAACACACAGGAAACCAAATGACTTGATGTTTTTTCCCTTATTCCCTCATACACAAGATTTCCAAGCAAAACATTAACTATCAGGATAACTTTAGATGCATTTGGTTTCTTTAATCATCCATTTCAAGGAATCTTTTCCGTCCTGATTTAAGAAACCAATGCTTTTGATAAGAATTCATTAAGTTGGCTACACTGAACAAAACATTTAAGTTTTTCTTGACAATTCCCCTCAAGATCATTCTTTGCAGGGAGCCATTATATAAAGTTATGTCAGATTAAATCAATCTTAGCTTTGTTATAAAAAAAATATGAATTTCAACAATGAAGAACACATATATCACATGGGGATGGTCTAGTACTTAAGAAATTTCTTATACCTGTCCTTTAAAATTCCTTCCACGTACGTTGTTCAATAACCCACAACTGTATTTCTATAATACATTCTTATTAATGTGAATTTGAAGTTACTTTCGTCTGCCATGCTGCTTATATAATAACAAATTTGAGTGAGGAAGTATATTGTAGCATAATTATATATTTTCTCTGTTGATTTTATTCAATAATGGTAACTATTTCCCTCAAATATATTGCAAGTCTCAACACTGCTTGATCTTAATCTAAATGAGTTGAACAAGCTTTTTCTTTTTCTGAAATCGGTATATCAAACCTTTGCTTCAATTGTTGGCCATTTGAGTTTTGTAGCTTTATAATACTTCTCTAATACAATTTTAATTTTGAATCTATGCTGCCTTTAAAGGAATAAAATTCTTAAAATTCACCTAATTTCTCTAGAGCCTGGTCTAGGACCAAAACAATATGAGTCCCAAGAGGTAAGAATCTAGATGTGTTGTAGTCTGCTCTATTTCTTGATCCACACTTCAGAGAAGATCTGCTAGAGATGTGGATGAAAGATTCAAAATCTTAGCCAGGCATGATGGATGAGTAGCAACACCAAATGTCAACTGCTTGAGGCAACAACATGTCAATCAAAAATTAGGATGGCATATTTATCTACTCAGATCTCTCTTTGACCCAGTCAGTTTAATCTAGAAGATCCTCCAGGGTTCATATTATCTCCTAATTAAATCTACTTTTTCATTCTGTCTTTTAATTATCATATTTTCTGTCTTATACTTTTATTATTTTCCTACTGGACTTTTTGTCAGCTTTAGAAACCTGAAATCCACCTCCATTTTTCTTCAAATTATCTCCAAGTTTGAAAAAAGGATCTACTTGATAATTTAGTAGTGCTACTTAATCTGACACATAGAAGGCCAATAAGCTATGGTTAATATAAAAGAAACTTCAGCCCTGTAACTTTTCCAATATTATTTACCCAGGCTAAATAAATAAGGAAATAAAAAAGTAAAATATTAAAGTAAATGTAATTCCTTACTAAGAAATCGGATTTTGAAATTTTCTGATTGATTGCTAATCATTTGGTTCCCTCACTTTATTTCGCAAATGCAGCTATTGTCCTTAAAATGACACATGGTATCATGTAAAAGAGAACTCTGTGTAGTTCATTCTGATATAGATGAAAATATTTATAAGTACAGATATGAACACAAAGAACATATTTTAACTATTATGCCTTTGAATTCCACCTTTAATGTTAGAAACATTATTTTAACATACACAGCATAGCTTTCTTCGAAAGTATTTTGTTAAGACTAACTAAACTTAAAACAACACATAATTAGAATTATTTATATAACAACTCACCTTTATTGTTTGTTACCTACTAGATAGTCTTTTAAATACATACACTAAATCATTTAATTCTCACAACGCTGCATAACATATTGAAATTTGAAGCATGTAACAGGAAAAGAAAACAAAAAGAAAGTTAGTTTAGTCCTACACCATCATTTTGAAGATGAGAAAACGGAGTCTAAGGTTTGCCTAAGGTCATCTGGCTGCTAGTAGCAGAAGAGGAGCTACTAGATCATCCAGTATGCTTGTTTTTTTCCATAAGCCGGGCTGTGTTTCTCTGAATTAAAAAAAAAAAAATTAATCTGATTTCATCTGAAGATTATTATCCAGAATTGACTTACAATGCTTTGTCAATTAGAATTATGGAATTTACCATATATAAAGATAAAAATGTAATTTTATGGTGTGCATTATATTTAACATTTATTTAAGGAATTGTATCATGCTTTTTTTTTTTCCAAGTAATAGTATAGATTCAGTGGAAGGACGTGAACACAGAGAGAATAGATTTACAAATTTAAACAAGGGAGCATGTTACCTGAAATATTTCTGGGTGTCCTGAGTGATACAAATATTTCTTCCAATAATTCTTCAACATTTTTTTCCAGCTTCAAGAAAGATTTCATGAGTTGCGATAAGAATTTGAGTTTATCAAAGGAAAGGAAAAGGTTTCTTCCTTTCTGTGGGCATTCCGGAGTTACTGTGAAAAGAGAAGATCAATACTATTACATTTGTACATTTTATTTGTTTTCTCAGTAAATACCGAAACAATCTATGTGATTTCATAAACCATCAAAACTAATAAGATCAACAATTAAACCAAGTTTATTCTTTAAGAAATGCATATAAAATCTCCTATGAGTGTCTTTTCTTTTGGGAAGCTGGAGATGAGTATTCTGTTTGATGAAAATATGACATTTAAATAATTATATTAATTCTCAGAGTTATAAACTAGAATGTGATTTGTTTGTAAAATCACATCTTATATAATTCTATATTTTAAAAAGTCTGGCACAACTTGAATCTAGTCACGAGGAAACATCAGGCAAACCCAAACTGACAGAAATTCTACAAAATAGCTGGTCTGTACTCTTGAAAAGTGGTATGTCACAAAACACAAAAACTAGGAAATTTTCTAGTCAAAAGGAGTCAAAGAAGACATGACAACTGAAATCAATACATGATTGGTATTTTATTTTACTTTATTATAAAGAACACAATTGATATAATTTGGTGAAATCTGAGTAACATCTATAATCTAATGCTCTTATTTCATGATTATTTATTTTCTGATATGGATAATTATACTGTGATTACGAAAGAGAATGCCCTTGTTTTTAAGAAATACACACTGGGGAAGCCTGGGTGGCTCAGTCAGTTAAGCATCTATCTTCGGCTCAGGTCATGATCTCAGGGTCCTGGGATGGAGCCCTGGTAGGCTCCCTGCTCAGTGGGGAGCCTGCTTCTCCCTCTCCCTCTGCTGCTCCCCCTGCTTGTGCTCTTGGTCAAATAAATAAAGTTTTTAAAAAAATAAGAAATACACTCTTAAGTATATAAGGAAAAATACATGTAATCTATTCTCAGTTCACGAAAAAAATGGTTTTCAGAGACAGTGAATGCATTTGAGGAATTTTTTGAGGAATCTCAATATTTTTATTAGCATTTGAGGTATCTCGATATTTTTTTAAGTCTGAAATTAAAATAAAAATTTAGCTTAAAAGAAAAAATGACTAGACAAAGGATATGTTTTTTTTTTATTTTTTAAAGATTTTATTTATTTATTTGACAGAGAGAGACACAGCGAGAGAGGGAACACAAGCAGGGGGAGTGGGAGAGGGAGAAGCAAGCTTCCCGCTGAGCAGGGAGCCCGATGTGGGGCTCAATCCCAGGACCCTGGGATCATGACCTGAGCCGAAGGTAGATGCTTAACGACTGAGCCACCCAGGCACCCCAGATATGAGTTTTTAAGACCTTTGAAGCATTCCTCCGATAGCATTAAAAAGAAACAACTTAGTTGTTGAATCTAGACTACATAATTCATGAAATCATGTTTAAAAATAATTTCTGTCTAAATAATTGTGATATCAATTTCTTTCATGAGAACAAAAGAACTTAAAGGTTGATTTTTCCCTTTTATAATTAATGGGGTTTTTTTCTTTTAAAATTAGATCACACTATCATCTGAATGTAGAAAAGTATCGTATACTCTAAGCATATGGAGAATAGAACTAACCTCACCAAATGGCACATGGGACCAAGTTTTCAAGAATTTAAGGAATTCTTCCTTTATTATTGTCACTTCTTAAAACATGCATTTCAGAACTACCTTGAGGCTTAATGACAAATTGGAAAATTTGTAAACTCTTATAAAGTAAGCATAAAGTGCATTTGGTGAGAAAATACCAAGAATGCCACTTAGAAATAATGTAAGGCCTGGTGATTCCATGTGAAAAAAATTAACTTCATCACATGGATTTAAAAGAAGCTTCCAAAAAACATACCAATGTAATGGGTAATCCACCTCACTTTAGTTAAACTTTAAAATGTTGGCATCAGACTTGTAACCATATGATAGAGGTTTTTACTGAGGACCAAAAATATCATGGGATCCTTGCAGATAATCTGAGAAAGACCTCTCAGCCAACTTAAACTATGGAATTGAGTCCTGTCCTTAAAGAGTAAAACAAGGCTTAAAAAAAAAAAAATCCACAAGTACCTACAAAAACTCGATTTCATCTCTCAATTGATGTAAGGCCCGCATACATTAAAGTCTATCTCTAAGTAGCTCTGCTCACACTCAACATTCTTCCACAGGTGTGCCACAGAACACAAACATGCATAATCAGCATATAACTAAGGTGTGGCCATGAAAATCATGACCCAAAAATGAAAAGAGAATAAATATATTGTGCATCATTTAGCTGTTGCTTGATTCTCATTTTGCCCATTTGATTTCTTTTAAGTTCTGCTCATGTGGTTGGAGGGGATAGTTTAACTAAACTTCTAAATCTTAAAGATATCTCTTTGGGAATGAAACTAGGAGCTGGTTCTTTGAAAGAATTAATAAGATTGATAAACCCCTGGCCAGACTTATCAAAAAGAAAAGAGAAATGACCCAAATAAATAAAATCATGGATGAAAGAGGAGAGATCACAACCAACACCAAAGAAATGCAAACAATTATAAGAACATGTTATGAGCAAATTAGATAATCTGGAAGAAATGGATGCATTCCTAGGATGTATAAACTACCAACACTGAACCAGGAAGAAATAGGAAACCTGAACAGACCTATAACCACGAAGGAAATTGAAGCAGTCATCAAAAATCTCCCAACAAACAAAAGCCCAGGGCCAGATGGCTTCCCAGGGGAATTCTACCAAACATTTCAAGAAGAATTAATACCTGTTCTTCTGAAACTGTTACAAAAAATAGA
>NC_138375.1:74962502-75085467 GCF_054177405.1 Leptonychotes weddellii | reverse complement strand
ATGTGCTATGGTGAGCGCTGTGAATTGTGTAAGACTGTTGAATCACAGACCTGTACCTCTGAAACAAATAATACATTATATGTTAAAAAAAAAAAAGAAGATAGTAGGAAGGGAAAAATGAAGGGGGGGGAATCGGAGGGGGAGACGAACCATGAGAGACTATGGACTCTGAGAAACAAACTGAGGGTTCTAGAGGGGAGGGGTGGGGGATGGGTTAGCCTGATGATGGGTATTAAAGAGGGCACGTTCTGCATGGAGCACTGGGTGTTATACGCAAACAATGAATCATGGAACACTACATCAAAAACTAATGATGTAATGTATGGTGATTAACATAACATAATAAAATTAAATTAAATTAAAATAAAATAAAAATAAATTTTTAAAAATGTAAAAAAAAAAAAGATATCTTTTTGGAACTAAATGTTTATAAGCCAAATTTTCAGACTTTAAGAATTCTTCCTCATTCTTGAGACCTACCATGAAAGACTCTGGACTACTGGAAACAAACCGAGGGTTACAGAAGGGAGGGGGTGGGGGGATGGGGTAACTGGGTGATGGGTATTAAGGAGGGCACGTGTTGGGATGAGCATTGGGTGTTATACGCAACTAATGAATCGCTGAACACTACATCAAAAACTTACGATGTACTACATGCTGACTAACTGAACATAAAAAAAAAAAAAGAATTCTTCCTCATTCTTTAATAGCTTAGCTAGAAATTAAGAAGGCTTTGTGCAGGGGCGCCTGGGTGGCTCAGTCGTTAAGCGTCTGCCTTCGGCTCAGGTCATGATCCCAGGGTCCTGGGATCGAGCCCCGCATTGGGCTCCCTGCTCTGCAGGGAGCCTGCTTCTCCCTCTCCCACTCCCCCTGCTGTGTTCCTGCTCTCACTATCTCTCTCTCTGTCAAATAAATAAATAAAATCTTAAAAAAAAAAAAAAGAAGGCTTTGTGCAGCTCCATTCTAATTAGAAATACTGTATTTATAAAGTAAGCAAAGAAACACCCCCCTTCTCAAAAAATCTTTAAGAGTCAAAACACTATAATCTAACAGTGCTACTTGTTTAAAAATTATGAGGGTCTGAGGATTCTAAATGAAGAGGTCTTACCTTCATGACCTGGATTTAGAATAATCTTGTATTCCAGAAGTTTAACAATATTGAATGGTAAATCCATTTCAATTCAATGTATCTTTATAACTTAATAAAGAAAGAGGACAGAATGATATTTATGACCTAAATCTAATCATTTTTGTTCCAAAGAAGCAATGATTATGGTAGAGGTCCATTAATTAGCAATCCTTAGTTCCTATTACTATTAGCTCAGTGTTCTCCCAAGGGCTATTGTGCAGGTTCTTAATTTATGGAA
Organism: Leptonychotes weddellii; assembly: GCF_054177405.1. Lineage (NCBI taxonomy): Eukaryota > Metazoa > Chordata > Mammalia > Carnivora > Phocidae > Leptonychotes > Leptonychotes weddellii. The sequence goes on along the minus strand of NC_138375.1, from coordinate 75,084,100 downwards.
AAATAATTCTGTGATAAATTCGCTTTGTGAAAGTCCAATTAAAGCAAAATTAAACATAGAGGTTGAAATAGCATAGCCCAAACTTGTCTTATTTTCCCTATAGTATCTCCCAAGACTAGAGTTCTAATCATTACATCTTAGGGTCATAATTTCTTTTTGCCTACACATATCTATTTTTCTGTTCCTTAAACTCTTCACTGTCAACCAAATTAGGAAAAGGCTTCCGCTTTTACTTTTGCTTTCACTCAATTAATCTTTCTTTCCTTCTTTCACCATTCTGTTTATTCCTCTCCTCCAACTCACCTCTCCAGAAACTCTGATCTGGATACAATCAATTCACCTTCCCCTCTAAACTAATCTGGCCTTTATCTGTTCTTTCTTAAACACCATGCAAGTGTCTTCCTTCAGGAAATTTTGGACATACAGCCTTATACATAGGCAACTATGTTTAGCTGGCCACCAATCACTATAAAATACCTGAAATAGTGATTGTCACACTATTATAGGATGGGCTCTCTAATTCTTGGGAAATACAAAATTCTCCCAAATCCTAATAATATTATAGATAAAAGTTAAACTGCCATTTTAGGGTAAGACTTTAATTTACCATCAACTCACAAAGAATAAATCCATGTTGAGGGTTTTTTCCCCCTCTATATTATTTTAATAAAAATTTTTCTAAAATGCAATATAAAATTCCCTGCTTTCTTATTTAGTGTTTAGAACAAAATTTAACTTTTCTTCATGACAGAGTTATGATAAAAGTTACTTTCTATATGCTGCACTGAAAGATGCATGTCTGTCCCTCATCAAAGGGAATTTCTCAAACTTCATTTGAAAAGGATTTTACGATCAAATAGGTTTAGGAATCACTACATACTATATACTACTTACAGTGACTCATGCAAATCAGCATATTAAACTCTTTAATTTTATAACAATGTAAATTTTTAAAAACTTAAGGTTTATCAAGCTTTTCTGACCAATGAACACCAGTTTACTAATAAATCTATTAACTTTGGGGATTTTCTCAAACCGCAATGCTGTTTAGGGCACGCTGCTCTACATTACAGCACTGCTTGGGTATTTATGTCTCCTGGTAGTTTCCTCCCATTGTTAGACCTTTAGTGGGGAGTTCTTGTTGTTGGCTATGTGACTGATTTTACCAGTATTTGCTTCCACTTGTAAACTACTGCTCCTAACAGCATCATAGTATTCTGCAGACCCCTTTGAGAAACTAATTAAAGCCTCCTAAATCCCTATAGACCTTCTCGTTGAAAAAAATCTGTGTAGTCAGTTTCAGCGCTAACCAGAACCACCTGAAATCCATCATGGCTCTCGTTGGACACTGTGGTCCAGGACCTTCTGAATTGTAAAAAAATGCACAATCCTTGCCATCACCAGACACCTTTTAAGCAAGTGCCCCAATTGAGTTTTCTGCCCACTGTAGTTTGAGACCACTGCCCAAGGGTTCCATGAATTATAGTTAAAAACTGTTATGGTAGAAATTACTCTCTGGGCTTCAGAAAATCTAGGCATTTTGGTCTTGACAAGTCAACCAAAGAGGTGCTGTTGTGTAAAACATCAGTAACTTCAAAAAGAAATGTTCCTTTTTTTTTTTCTCTGATCTCTGATTTTTAAAAAAATTTCTGGAAGAAATATGGAACAACTGTAGGAAATTTCTAAGAGCATATCCTACACATTTGTCCCGGGCAAAAGTACTGCTCCTAGGAAAACACCCAAAGAATAGCTGTAGTTTTACAGGCACATTCATGAGAAATGTGAAAGATTTCCATGAGGCCAGACATTATTTCCAGTGTATTCACAATAGTATGTCAAGAACACAGCATAATTTCTTACACAGAGTGGGCACTAAAAACAAACAAACAACAACAACAACAAAAAACTGGTTAAAGAAATAAATGTATGAAATCCCACATGTCCTAGAAATAGCTAGGTTTGGCTTAGAACAAAGAAAGACTTTATGCCTATTCCTGAAATGAATTCTTCAAAATAATAAATATAGATTTAAGTCAATGAATAAACAAACACATATATAAATAAATACAGTATTACATACACATTCTTTTTAGTATTTAAACAAAAGAAATTTGAAGATTATTTCTAAAATAGAAAATGTATGCAAAAATTATAAAATCAATGATGAGCTGGGAACTTGATAGAGCACATTGATACAACTGACTCTAAAATAGGATTTTTTGTATGTGTTTTAAAAAAATAAAGTTATACTTCAGGTAACATCATGTGTCAACTATACTCAAATAAAAAAAAGAGTACACTTCAGAAAAATATTTCACTATGAAATAATATGTACAGATATTCATAGAACTATTGTTCTAAAATTAAATGAAACCCTTTCTCTTCTCTCTCCAAATATATATGTATATATCCATATACATCATAATATACATCCATATGGATGTGTCACTCATAAAGAAGGTGGATTATAGACTCTATGCTGAAAGATGTTTTTCATCTCATGACTAATAGTTATAATATTAACTCCATTCTCTTGAGCAAAATTAAGGACACTGAAAATAAATCTTGAGGGACATTAGGGCTCCTCACATTTGATCCACAACAAAACAGTATTTGGAATAATTATCAAAGTCCAGCTATATCAGACAAACCATAAAAGTATAAGTAGTTGCTGAAAGCACACACATTATTTTTCAAAACCATTAGCAACAGAGTTCTTGTTAATAATAGCATTAAGATACAGGAGAAATGGGGAAGCTCGAAAATCAGATAATCTGAAGGTGGTGGATCAGTAAAATAGGATAAAAGAAACATATTTTAGTTTTCCCAAGAAAAACACTAGCCCTCCTATTGTTGACTGTAAATGGATCCCTTTTCGGTGAGGAAGTATTCTTGGTGCCACCAGACAAATGATTTAAAAAAGAGGTAACGCACAAAAGCTATTGGAAGTCTCATTATTCCAGATGAAATTCATGACATAATCCAAATGGAATATATTTCTTCCAGTAAACTATTTAACAATATTATAGTCAGAAGTCAGCAGGGACCACACAGGAACAAATAATAAGCAGTACTTTTCCCCGGTACCCAAGTCACTTCCTAAGAGCAGGTGGGACTTTGGAGCACACTGCGGCATTCCAGGAGCCTGAAGGAGTGCTGAGCCTCCTTGAGTGCTAGCTTCCTCGAAGCCACACAGCAGGGGAAGGAACAGAAGGCAAACACTAGGTCCCCAAGTGTGTAAAGAAACTTCTTTGTCATGTTAGCCTAATAAGTACACGGAGAATCATGCACAACCCTGGGCATTGCTTTCTTGCCACATTAAGGAAGAAATTAAAGCTATTCTCCCCTTTTTCTTCAGCATTATCTTTGCTGATTTTTAGTTATTTTTGAAGTATATACAACTAGGAAAGCATGTGAAGTGAAACTGTGAAACCAGTATTTCCACCTTAGTTTTCAGAACTGAATTTATTATTTCTTATCTCTTGTCAGGAAGCTTCCATAAGTAGCACCCAAACAGGGTAAAACTTCAAAGTAAGCTGAGTAAATGAATGAGTGACTGAATAAGTTATTGAAAGGATGAAGTGTTTATCTTTGAAGTGAAAATGCAACCCAACACAAGCTGAATGTGTGGACATTTAGATGCCCCACTGATAAGTGTCAGGACCCCTCTTCTATATGGTGAAACAATGGAGAAGGAACTCCAGGGAAAGCTGAGCCTCATAAAGGTTAAGGAATCTGGGGTGCCTGGCTGCTTTGGTCGGTGGGCATTCGACTCTTGATCTCGGGGCTGTAAGTTTGAGCCCCATGTTCGGTTGAGAAATTACTTAAAATCTTTTTTTCTTTTTAGATTTATTTGTTTATTTGAGAGAGAGAGAGAGAGAGAGAGAGAGCAAGCACATGAGCGCACAAGCAGAGCGGAGAGGCAGAGGGAGAAGCAGACTCCCGGCTGAGCAGGGAGCCTGACGAAGAAGACTCCATGCGGCTGGATCCCAGGACCCGGAGATAATGACCTGAGCCAAAGGCAGACACTTAAAACTGATGGAGCCACTAAGGCACCCCAAAATTACTTAAAATCTTAAAATCTTGTAAAGATTAATGAATCTGAATTTGAAATGAGAAAACATTTAACTCTTAGAAACTGGAAGAAACTGGACACAGACTATTCTGTGTCTCTCTCTCTCCCCACTTCCGTTTCTCCCGCATGTTTTATTATATGGAATACTGTTTATAGTTATATTACCTGAAGCACAAGAGGTGGTAGAGTGGAGGAGCTAACATGTAGAATTATTAGCCATAGGGCCTGGGTTCAAATCCTGCCACTACTCCCTACTAGCCATGTGACTTTGGACAGTTACTTAGTCTGTGACTCAATAGTGCATGAGGTTTAACTGAGTTAACATATTAGAGCAGTAACTGAGAGGTAGTAAGTGCTGTATAATTATTAGATATTATTACCATCTCCTCTGAGAAGCCTGCTCTCGGATCCTAAGCCAACTTCGTTTCCTGTTCTACATGCCCCTTCCTATTTTACCTCACACATAGCTTCATTTTAGCACTTACTAGATCACATTGTAATTATCAGTTTGGGAAATGTGTCCTTTAATCTCCTAAAGGCTGAGATCCTTTTTCCCCATTGCTGCATTCCCACTACTCATCAGAATGCCCACATGAATGAATGATTTCAAAATGATACATATGGTTGAGTGTCAGAGACAAAACCAACTGCTTTTAACTCATTTTATTTGGCTTTTTCTCCTTGCCATAAACATGCTTCTTTAGTAAAATACTAATATTAAAAGAGTTTAACATTAATTACTGTATGCCAATTTGAACAGGAAATGTTTTGGGGAGAAAGAATTATAAACATATCAGAGAACTTGTTTCACTATAAGCCACTTTAAATATTACTATTATATTTAATGGACTCAACCATCTCTAAGCTTAAATACTCCTAAAGTTGCATGGTAGACCACTCCAAGACCTTCCACTGCTCCTTTGCTATGTGGATCCTTCAAAGCAATGGTTTTGATTTTGTGTGAGTCATCTTTTTAAAAATCTAAGTTACGCATCTGTGTTCATAGAAACAAGGTTCCCAGATCCTTTGAGGCCTTAGGGTTCTACCTGAAGCCCTCTGCCTTGGTCTGCTTGACTTTATGAGAAGTAGGTGCCATTGGTCTCCCTCCCACTATGAAGACCTGTAGCCCCTAGAAATTCTACTTCCCTTTGCAAGTAGAGTAGGTCTAGTCCAGCTTCTACCCTATAGTCTCCTCTTCACACTTTACATGTGATAAAATAAAAGGTCTCAACATTTACACAGACAATTAACTCTCTTGCCTACCACAACATAGGCCCTGGGTAAGGTGAGCAGATAAACTGAGGAATAACTAATACTCCATCCTTTCAGGAACTTAGACAAACACACAGATCAGTACTAACTGACCACTGCGTGATAGTGGTATATGACAACCAATACATTCTATTATAAAAGAATGACTTACTACGCATATACTTCATCTGCATTTTTTTAAAGATTTTTATTTATTTATTTGAGAGAGAAAGAAAGCACAAGTGGGGGGGGAGGGGCAGAGGGAGAGGGAGAAGCAGACTCCCTGCTGAGCAGGGAGCCTTAAGTGGGGCTCAATCCCAGGACCCTGAGACTATGACACAAGCCAAAGGCAAACGCTTAACCGACTGAGCCACCCAGGAACCCCGATCTGCATTTTTTAAATCTTCTTCCTTTGAGTGTTTTAGGCCAAGATAGTTGTTAAACTTAATTTTGTATCCATTGACAGGATTAGTATTCGTGATCTAAAGGCAGGTAGACAGGGGCGCCTGGGTGGAATAGTGGGTTGAGCATCTGACTTTTGGTTTCAGCTCAGGTCATGATCTCAGGATCGTGAGATCGTGCCCGGTGTCTGGCTCCGAGCTCAGTGTGGAGTCAGCTTGAGATTCTCTCTCCCTCTCCCTCTCCCTCTGCCCCTCCCGCTCCTACTCGCTCCCACTCCTCTTTCTAAAATAAATTTAAAAATCTTTAAAAAAATAATAAAGGCAGGTAGACAAATGGAAAGAGAGAATTACTGCATTTGGAATAAATCCTGAGAACCCAACAAAAGCCCCCATATGACAGGGAGGTTCACTCTTCCCTTTGGAGGGGGCCACACCACAAATATCTCCTTGCTTCACATAACAAGAAAAACCTAACCGACCAAAGAGAATGGAGTCACGTTGAAGCTATTCTTCTGGGTCAATGAGAAAAACTGAAAAGAAACCGCTTCTATGATTACCCTTTATGATTCCCAGGCCAACCCTGGCTCCACTGGATGTTACCTAAACGTACTGCTAAATGATAACAAATTCTCCCACACTCCTTTCCATCTTCTCTGGCAGAAGCCAGCAGGATTATATTAACAAGGGATCAGGCTTCTTGCTCATTTGCCAAGGGCTTAATGATTATAGCCCTCTCCTGTTTTCTACCTTTCTTATTTTGTTTTCTTTTGACTGAGAACATGAGAGAGAGTATCTGACTCCTGATGTGGTCACTGTTAGCTGAAGATGCTAATCAAAGAATGGCTTACATTTGAATCCAGCCAAAATTGAGAACCGTACCCAGGGAAAATTTCGGAGTATTTTCTCAGCTGGCTTCTGTTTTATGCTGGTTTAAGTCCCAGTTATAAATACTTAGCTATGCTGACCCTTTCAGGGAACATCTTAGTAAAAAGACATTTCTAGTGTAATGAAATGAGGTTTAAATTCTAAGTACTGAATGCTAATGGCACATTATTAATGAAGTATCTTCCTAATATCCCTTTCTTAGCCTCAAATTTTGCTCAAGTTCAGATAATTATATCTCTTATCATATGTGTTACTTTCTATTATCATGAACCAAAATTAACCAATAGAAAAAACTTAAACTAAATTAACAATTCATTTCTACTATAGTCTAAGGTTGTATCTGAGAATTGATATTTCATTTTTAAAGGAAAGTACCATGACAGAGATGTTAGATTATTGGCTCTTAATATAACATGTTAGAAATTAATTTTAAAAATTTAACACTGGAATAAAAATAATGCCATCATCAAAAAGATGGATATAAGTTAAGACACCTGCTGAGTGTGTGTGCCTCCTAATATATTTTCTAATTAAAATCCTAACCTTTCAAAAGAGTTGAACACTTCTCCTCTTTTATACTAAAAAATAGAGAGTAAGATTCTCTTCACACTTTCTATCAGGTAGGCAAATTATAATGCCTATGAATGTATGTTAAAATTAATATGAAAAGAGAAAGCCATGGAGATAAGTGCAATCTCTCGTACCAACCCCAGGAAGCTGTATTCATGAGCTCATTATTGTTACAGAGACTAGGGCAGGCCTTAGACTTTGGGAAGCCATTTCCCAGGCGTGACGGCACCTCACACAGCAAATTTTATGGTTAATTTTACCTTTACAGCTGCCTTCCTCACCTAAGAAATAGTTATTCAGACATAAAGGCAAAGTCGTATTTCCTTCAAACTTTATATAGGACTTTGGAGAATCTTGGTGGCAGATATCATCTTTTAGTCTTCCCTCAAGACAAATGACTACAAAACCACCTTTAAGTGGGTTTCACTTGCTAATTTGACCAAAGATTTGCCTTGTGCCTATCATGCACAAGGCACCATGTAACTCACCACTCGTGGTGACCGATACCAGAGGAATAGACTTAGATCCCAAAGCAAGATGGAGGTGACTGACATGGATCATACCTCAGACCCATCACCATCAGCTCCTGTGGCCCTCCCTGTCTCGTCAGAGTAAATTCATCCCACTTTACTTAAGTTCAGGCAAGAAGAAAAACATTCAGTTCAATATATAAGAAAAATTCAGAGCTAAAAAAAAGTCCATGGATAAAAAACTAATTGAAGAAATTATCAGAGTTCATGGTCATCCTATTTTGATATAGGTGGTCAGTGCTGGGCTCTGTTGTTCTGTTAGTGTTTGTTTCATGGAACATTTTTTAACTGAAAAAAATTAAAAATATATGATAATTAAACAACTAGATTGAGGGTTTTTTTGAGTATACAAACGTATCTTAGATGTATTTGATTTTGACATTATACTAAAAGACAAAATTGTTCAATAAACACAGTATTTTAGAATTCAACATGCATTGCATTTTGGGTCCAGGGTTACTGGCGGCTGAGCTGTGATGAAGAAGGAAGACAAGAGGAGTTGGAAAGAAAGACAGTAAGACATTAGCAGGAGGCGGTCTCCTCAAACAGTGGCTGGTGCATTATAGTTTGTGGACAACTTTGGCCCATAGCCTATCTTGGATGGTCGGTGAGCTAAGCTGGCGTTTTCTTTGTAAATGGATGAGGGAAAAATCAAAAGAAGGAGGGTATTTAATGGTATGTGAAAATTATATGCAATTTAAGTTTCAGTGTCGACAAATCAAGTTTCACTGGAACACAGCCACACTGATTCACTTACCTACCATCTATGTCTGTCCTGACCTACAATGCACAGTTGAGTAGTGGAGACACAGGCCGTACAGCCTGCAGAGCCTAAAATATTAACTCTTTATACCTTTACAGAAAGGGACAACCTCAGCCCTGGAGAAGTAGGAAGAATGTGATAGAAACAGTCACAGACAAGTTGATACACGAAGGGCGAAATCATGGTTAGAAAGGGACAGGCAAGATGAAAATGGTCTTATAGGTGGTTTCTTTATATCCTTCTCCCCATTAGGTAATCTTATCTAATACTACACAAGGTCTAAGTCTTCAACATTTTTCTCCAGTTACTTTTCTGCTCTAAAACCTTTAACAAGAACCATGTATAATTTAAACATCAATGACTGTTTTTCAAGACTTTGTAGTCTGTTCTCATGCTACACATCTCATCATTCATTCAGTCCACCATTTTTTTGGCATCTTAATTTTCATCTGTCCAGCACTCTCTTCCCCCTTCTTAACAAGCTGATGATTCCTTGGCCAATCAGAGGTTCTCCTTCAGACATTTTGAAGTACGAGGGAAGCAGCACTCCTAAGGTGCACATACTTTATTGAGTGGAGACATTGGTCTGTGAACAAAGTCACCATGTGGGGAGAAACCGAGACAACAGATGATGAAATATGCTAGAAAGCTAAGTTCCAGCTGCTCACATTTCTAGAAATCCTCCAATTTCTGTCTTTCTAGAGGTTTAAATGTTTAGCTCTTTCTTCTCTTGTGTGAACTACCACATTCTTTTTAAATGGATGCTCCTCTCCTTTTTTTGCATAATAGAAACAGAGATGAGGGGGCGCCTGGTTAGCACAGTTGGTTAAGCGTCTGACTAGGTTTTGGCTCAGGTCATGATCTCAGGATTGTGAGATTGAGCCCTGCTTTGGGCTCGCTGCTCAGTGGGGAATCTACTTAAGACACTCTCTTACTCTCCCTCTGCCCTCCCCCCTCACCTCTCAAAAAAAAATTAAAAAAAAAAAGCAGAGATGAGGACTGGAAAAACAAAGCTGTCACTTGCAAGTTCAGAGTCTGGCTAATAATGCCTTCATCAAAGATATATAGAATATCTCCTATGTTCCAGTCACAGTTCTCTTTACTGTTTCCAACAGTAACCTCTGTACTGTCCGAACGCAAGGGGACCTCTTTTTCTTTCCATCTGCCTATACAAGGTCCTCTCGTCCTTCAAGGCCAAATTCAAGTCTATATTCTTCATGAAGTTTTTCTAGCTTGCTTTCCCTTACAGTAAAATCTCCCTTTCGTGAATTCCTAATGTACTTAAAGACTTAGACAAATTAGTTGGTACTTAATTTAATATGGTATTACATGCTTTTTCCCTCTCATATGACTTTGTGGGTTAGTCTTTTTCAGCCCTAGATTTGAAAGTACTTGAAGACACCAAATAAAATTAGATTTTAAATTGATTTCAAACTTCAGAAAAATTTGCCTCGAGGGAAGTACTTACTCTCAAAAGAAATACCATTAGTTGCTCCAGAGTTGAGCTGGGAGTGTGAGTGGATAGAAAGTAAGAATAGAGTAAGGCATCTTGTTGGAACTTTTGGGATTGAATGATGAGACGGGAGAAGACATAAGACCTGAGAAACCAGAAACCAGGCCAGGTTTTACTGTTGTGCCTTCCAAATAAACCCTCTATTCTGTATACATCCCCTACTGTGCATTATAGCAAAGCACCAGAAAGTGAACACGGTGGTTCAATTTTTCCCGCTTTCTGCTTCTCCAGATGCTGCCCACCCTGCAACCAACACAGTTCCATTTCATCTTCCACCTGCTGGAATCCCTTTCTCAGAACTCAGGAACTGCTTGTCTGCATACCTTCCAGCAGCTTTTCATACATTCATATTTCTGAATCTCATAGGAAGTAAGGTTCTTACACTTTTTGGAATCCCCATTAATCCTAGAACAATATTTTTAAAATATCGTAGGGGTTCAGTTAGTAAGTTGATAAGTGGGCTACTACATTATACTTCCAAATAAGGATTTATTTTGAGAAAATGATGCAGTTAAAAAAAATATTCATTGAACTCCTGTTGTGTGCTAGGCAGTAGATTGGGTGCTGGGGAAAATAAATACTTGCCCTTGAGGTGCTTAGAGTCCACATGGGGAGACAGACCCCTAATTAGATATTTTAATAGAATATGCTAAGAGCTTTGAGAAAGGCATACAGAGATGCTGTGGGAGCATGGATTAGGGGATCTAGCTCACAGAAAGCATCCTGGAAGAAATGACACGTAAGCTGTCATAAAGGATAGATGGGAATTAGGCAAAGAAGGAGAGGAAGAGGGTAAGGAGGTGAGAGACAGCACAGCATGAGCAGGGGTTTCTGTCAGTTCCGTGTTACTTGAGAGTGAAAAATATGAGGTGTGCAGAGGCATGAGATGAGGCTGAAGAAGGCAGGTGCCAGGTCTGGGAAGGCTTGGTTTCTGATACTGAGTGTTGCTGGGGCTTTATGCCAACAGTGATGAGGAGCCACTGAAAAGCCTTAAAAAGGGGAGTGGCGTGTGCTTGCCAGGTGTTTTAGAAAAATACAAGAATAAGGGTAAGGAATCCAATAAAAAAAAAAACAAAAGAAAACTATTTTACGAGTCCAACTGAGACTTGAAAATATTTAGGTGGTGTGGCAAAACAATCTTGGTGATTCTTTTGATGGCGGGGAGGTGGGCAGAAGGGGAAAATGAGTCACGGTTTCTGCGTGAGTGATTAGTGACATTAACTTGGGTTGGGGAAGAGGATCAGGGATCAAGGGAATGAGGAAGAACTCTGTTTTATCCATGCCGTGTTTGGAGTATCTGTGGAACATCCCTGGGACCAGAATGAGCAGGGATTTAGCTCCAGAAATACGAAAGTTCCGCGGTGGGATCAGTGGTGGACCTACATGGGGTAGTCATTCAAACACAGTGATGGCTGGAGTCAAAAGGATAAACAAGAGAGAATCTACATGCATCTCTTATTTTAACTTAGTCTTATTTCATTATTATTATTTTGAATTTGAAAAAAGTTAATATAGCACTTCCAGAGAATATTATATGAAGGATTCTAAAGATAAAATATTCAATGAGAAATTGACAAAAACAATAAGCAGACCTTTGTCATATACAGGTATTTAGGAACACCATATTAATATAGGACAAGTCACCTTTTTAGTTTAATGCAATGTATGTACATATGTATATGTTTTAAATCATAACAAAGTGCTTAGTTCATGCCAAACACTATGTATAATATCTGTATTAACACTTAGACACTATGAGATAGGTTTATCATCTCCATTTTACAGATTAAATGACTGACACTCATAGAAGATAAGCAACCTGTCCAAGGCCACGTAGCTGCCAAGTGGTGAAGCTGGAATGCAAAGCCAAGTCTGTTGAGCTACAAAGCTCCTACAAGACCTTGAGCATTAAGCGCCCCTCCTTCACCCCCGTCCCTTTGCTGAGGGCCTTTTTTGGCAGCAATGAGAGGACAGCTGACAAAACAGCAATAGCCTTGATAATCCAGAAGGAGGCAGGCGAGCAGAGGAATTTTAACACTTGAAAAAAAATGGTTTATAATGAAATGATGTTTAAATGAATTCACGCACTAATTTAGATATTCATGCTTCTGAATAGTGGTAGTTAAAATCCAGTGAGTATATTAATTTTGGAGGACTATTTGAGTTCACATACCAAAATCTAATTAGTTACTCTTTGGCCCAGGGATCTCTTCTGGGAATAAAACTTTAAAAGATACTAATATGAGCATACAAAGAAAAGAAACTGGGAAAACCCTAGTATCTATCAACAGGAACTAGTTAATTAAATAATGACATAATCATACAACACGGTTGTAGCCCATGTGTATGTATGTATGTATATGTCTTTATATAAAAGTGGACATGTTGCTTCTGGGAAGACAAAAATTAAGATTTTCTAAACCCAGTGAGTCAACAACCTGATAAGATCAATTTAAATTTAGCCATATGCAAATAAATTATGCTACATCCCTATTATGGAGTATCATAGTGCTGCTGAAAAGAATGTCAGACCAGACTGCACTGACGTGGGAGGAGGTCATGAAATATTAATTGAAAAAAGCACACTGCAGAACAATATGTCTAGTTTGATCTCATTTTGAAAAATACAAATTTGTATATTTTTACTTATGCATAAGAAAAATTCTAGACTATTCAACAAAGTGTGCATAACAGTGGTGATCCTGGAGACTGGGATTGGAGGGAAGGAAATGTGAGGACCTTGACTTTCTTCTTAATATGTATTTTATGTTTTATTTTTTATAATGAAAATTCATTACTCTGATACATATTTTTTAAGTACTAAGAACATTCCTAACAAAATGCAGCTTTAGCATTTGGATCACTTTATTTCCACTTTATTTCCGATCTTAAGTATTTGGTATCACAACATGCACAACTGTATCCTATAAAAATTTTGGATCCATGTTTATGAAATACACAATTCAGTGTAGCTTTTCATGTCTAACAGTGCACTAAAGACTGAACAAAATGTAAAAATACTTTAATATATTTTCAAAATCTCAGTTTCTCTCTTTCCTCCCATTCTTAAAATATAAATCTAGGCCAGAAATGTTCTGGTGTTCATTTTGGATGTGGAGCCAGCTCCTCTCTGGTCCCACCCCCTTTCTGAAAACAACTTTAATTGGCAAGACCCCTAGTGAGACCCCGCTGCCTTATAAATCAGGATGCATGTCCTTATCCCACCTCTGTTCTAGCCCTTCCCATAGCCTTCGCGCTACTTCTCCATTATCTGACAGTCTCATTCCTGATTCTAAACTCTTGCTCATCACCTTAAGCATTCTTCTTCTCCTTAGCTGTCCTTAGAGAAGACCAATTTGAGAACCTCTCTGATTTCTCCTAAAGGTTCAGAAAAAAAGTGCTGCCACTTGAGAAACAAATTTGTGTATCTTCCTAATGAGTATTCATCTACTCTGCTTTCTCCAACCTTTGACATCTTCCAGGGAGCCAGGTATCTCAGAGCCAGACTTCATGGCCTTTAGACCAAAGTGGCAGGGTGCTGCAAGGCCATGATGTGGAAGATGCCTAGAATTCCAGCCTGTGTACCAAGGATTACGATCATGAACATGTACCTGAAATTCAAAGGTGCCTAAGGAAGAAAGACCTCAAACAGATCAGCTTATGAACCGCCCTGCTTTTAACAAATAACAAAGAGAATTATTATCAGAGTCCGCTAGATATCTTACACAAGGCATTTGTTAAGATTGTATTTCTCCAAGGTTTTTGGTTACAAGTAACTTTAAATTTGAAGAAACGGGAATTCTGTGTAAGCTCAGGGCTGTCCTGTGGTCTTTGTCTCCAATGGGTCGAGAGACAATGGACAATCAGCTGGAGGGGAACTTGTAAAGTCCCTCTGTTAATCCTCAGCTGAGTTTGCTCTAACTCATGCCAAGCAAGAGGATCAGAAAGCAGCCATTTACAGTTTTTGGGAGAGCCAAGATTTCCAGTTTGCCAAAGTGAGACTTACATGCTTGGAATTCACTTGGAGGCTAGAAGGCTCCAAAAGGCTTGTGATAAATTGGGGAAGCAGCTGTGCCCCTTTGTTTTTATCACAAAGTGGTATGAGTGATTTCAAAGTGATATTAGATGAACAATCTTATTTTTGCGAGTGATTCAACATGGAGATCAGATTTTATCTCAGTGTGTGTAAACTCTAACTATTGGAAAAAAAATACAAATCTGTTCTTTCTCTGAGAAATCAAAATCTGTATTAGCAGAAGCTGGCTTTTTAGAATTCACTTCTATTTATTACAAATCAAATTAGCATTTAGAATTATGTCTACCTGATATTTAAAAGTTAGTCTCAGTATTCAAATCTTTGTGTAGACATCAACTTGAAATATCTTAAATGCTAATTTTCAAGATCAAATATAAATTACGGCATAATAACTAAGAGCATAAAATATGTCAGCTCCATCACATCACCAATAAAGATTAGATGCTTCAAATTGTGAAAAAAGGGATGCCTGGGTGGCTCAGTCGGTTAAGCGCCTGCCTTCGGCTCAGGTCATGATCCCAGGGTCCTGGGATGGAGTCCCATATTGGGCTCCTTGCTCAACGGGGAGCCTGCTTCTCCTTCTGCCTGCTGCTCCCCCTGCTTGTGCTCTCTCTGACAAATAAAATGTTTTAAAAAAATTGTGAAAACATAAATAGCTTAGCAATTCTCATTTGATGACTATGAAAGCTAATATCCTTCAAATTGTTTTAAAATTAATATAAAGAGGATGACATATATCTTTTTTTCAAAGATTTATCTTAAATAAAAGGAAATAAAACTATAACTGAATAGAGACTTCAAGATCTTGAAGGAAAAGGCCAAATTAATGATAAACATACTACATGTAAAAATCATGCATAGGAAAAAACCTAAAATAACAATAATTTAGCAGAAAATTAAATTTTATTACAAGATTTCAATACAGAAACTTTGCTATGGAGTTGAGTAACCTCCTGACACTTAATATTACTTTGCGGGATTTGAGAAATACAATTAGTTATCAGCAATCAATTTGTTGACTCTATTGTCCCCAGATAGCATTTGCTACCAGGGGAAAAATACTGCTTACACTCTAAGTACTATTGCACACTTCATAACCTGCTAATTAGCACTTAATTTTCCCTTTGTTTGGGGAGTAATGATTATTGCTTTCACCTAATACAACAAGGGCTACCTTTAACAATCAATTTTTTAAAAAATTAGCTAATGATCCATAGACAATACCCATCCCCCAATGAGTGCCTTACACATTCCATCAGGATAGAACCACTACAATTTTTCAAGATCTGCTGAGAGACAGTTAACTTGAATGCTAACATAAATGCAGAACAGTTGCTTTGATTATTTTAGGAACAATAAACCTCTGAACATTTTGACTTTTGGTATGAAAATTTCAGTCATAAGTTTTAAACTTGAATACTAAATTATTAGGGTGTGATTTAAAATATTTAACATGAGTGGGCAAGAATGAAACATTAATTCCTGTCCTATACAGGTTCAAGAGGCAAAGCACAGACAACTGAAGCCAACACCTTTCATTCTTACATTCTTTAAATTTGTAGCGATATTTGGTAACATGGGACTTAGGTAATGGAAGTAATTATAAAAGGTGAAAGCTGACTTCTAAAGTTTTGGTTTTCAATGGCAGATTCTAATCTGGAGACAAAATTTTCTATTGAAAGATATCTTTTAGTGTTCAATGTTATTTTATTTTTACCGAATCATATAAATTCCATATAATGGAATGGATGAATAAAGTTCTCTAACTTTGGATAGAATATATACTTAAAAAAACCATACACACTTAAAAAACACTTCTCTAGTTTCTAAGCCTCAAAACATGCAGTATCTTCAATCAAATAAGTGAATATGAAGTGCAAGTTTATGAAATCTGAATTGTAATTCTGATGATGATGAAAGCATCAAAATCTAGATACTCCAGGTGATGATAACAATGAATTTACAATGTACACATAACTTGTGGTTGTATGTATACTACCATATATTAATTAATTTCATACACAGGGACAGAAAGCCAAATACATGAATATGCAGTCAAGAAAATGAAGTCAAGACACTTTTTATAGCTATGAGTATGAAAGATATTATTATCCAAATTTCCAAATTCTTAATTGGATTTAATAAGAAACACAAGAGACCTTAAAAAAATGTTAGCCAAAATAATTTAGACAAGTGAAATAGCAAAATGATTGCCAAAAAAATTGAAAATTTCACACCAAAGTCTTAAGCCATATAAAATTAAAAAAAGACAAGGGAATGTAAGTCTTGACTAAGTGACCTGATCAAATAATTCCCAAATTTTATTTGTGGTTTATGGTAAACCAATGAGTCAAAGAAGTCACACGTTTGACAGAAATAATGGAAAAGCCTAAGATTTAATGCTTATTATATAAGTAAAAATAGAAGAAAACAAAAATAGGGTTAAATCAGATATGAAGTAGTTTAATAAAGTAAAAACAAGGCAACTTAGCAATTGTGTAGGGGGAAATTTTAAGGAGTAAGTTTTCGAAGTAGTGCATGGGGAGATCTATGCCTAAATCCCATTAGTAATAATGTGTTCCTCTGACCTTGGTGAGATTCACTTTTAAGTGATACCATAACTATTGTAACAATCCTGCATTTATGACAACATTCATCTACTCAGTCCCTGAAGATGGTGAACTTAAAAGTAGTTAATCTTTCTTTTGCACTTACTAACAATATACTTAGTTTTATAGGCACTAGTCACAGATAGACCCTTTTTTATGTCTCACTGTGGTGTGTAATTTTTTTTAATAACTGTTAGTTTAAAATAATTAGTACTGCTGGATATAATCACTAATTTCCTAAAACTGCAAAAGGCAACTTAATATTTCTGCATAGCAGCTGTAATACACAATATTGCACAGAACTAAATTATTACAAACAGTGCCAGCAGTTTTCTATACACAGTACTTAAGATAATTATAAAAAATCATCTTCATTACTGCTTGCTAGCATTTTTTTAACAGTTTAATTTGGATAGGTTACAAAATACATTCAAATCACACAGATATAATTACTGTAAACCCAAGAAGCTATAAAATGTTCCCAACCAAATCCCTTTGACCCTGTTAATGTCTGTTCCTTGTTAATCTAAGGCAAACATTGTTTGTAGTGTGCATTTGTTATAGAATATAAAAAAAAGAAGGGGGGGGCTAGGAAATCCCTTAACAGTTGTTATTGATTCCAGCATTTACGGACTGAGAGTTAAGTGCTGTTTACAAAACAGAACAGATGCAGATGCTGACAAAAAGGTAAACAATTGTTGCATGGCTTCCTGCCAGATTGTGAACCGATATATTAAACTCCAAGTGAAGCACATTTCCCCTATGGATTGCACTTACTGCCACTTCATTTCCTATGTGCTCCATCTCTCTCTTGCCGTGCCTGGCACTAAGCTATTTCCAGTTCTTTGCTGACCCCTGAGGCCTGGTGCTACCACACACAGCCATTAGAGAAGGGAATTGCATGTGTCTGACACGGACTGAAACCAATTATTTGATATTTTCTTCAGAATGATGCCTAACTCTGTTGGGAATGAGCAATCATGAAATAATTTACCTCCTGATTTAATTTTTTCCTGCACAAATTAGTTGTAGACTGAGCTGGCTATACACAGATGCCCGTGACATGGCTGTGTTATCAAGATGATACCTGAAATGAAGCAGGGGGGTCTGAATTGAATAGGTTGGGGAATCCTGCTTTAAAGAGGCATTGACAAGTTTATCAGATATACTGATCACATGTACTCTCTGATGATTGAAAATGACAGAGCCTTAAAGAACTATCAGGATAGTGGAGAAAACCACAAGGATGCAAACCTTATCAGGGTATTTAATGTTTTTAAACATCTGTCCAATTTCTGGTTTCCTTTTGGTGTCCCAGAAACCTTGGCACATGATCAAAATCTAACAAAACAAAACAAAACAAAAAACTCGCTTTGGTTCATGACTGAGTGATCTTAACCAAATTTAGTATTCACTGATTCTGTTTTTAGATACACCCATAATGTCAAGAAAGTATGCATCTTTCTATAACTCAAATCCCAACAAGTATCTTTCATAAAAATATAAAGGACGTGTGCTTTATATTTTGTTGTCAGTATGTCACAGAAACAAGGCCAAACATGAGATGATCCCTTATCAATAAACATAGAAAGCTTATATAAATTAACACAGGTTTAATCTGAATAATGAGATATTAAGGCCAACTGCTCAAGCTCAATAAAGACAATACAAGTCTCTTTATAGAGGAACTCACTGAACATAAAGCTTTAGCCAAATCTGTGCAGTAATAGCCTGTCTATAAACTCGGGCAAAGATTTTCTCACTTTTACATACTGATTCCACATTAGACCTTGGCCATTAAATCTTAAAGGGACTGTGATTGCTTTGTCTTCCTATTTCTCTTCGGGGTCCAGGCTTTACTAATTAGATCACATACCAATAGCTGTGAACTTTATGGCTTTTGTAACCATCACTAAGAAAAATTATAAGAAAAATGTCCATTAAAAGTATACCCTCTTCAGGGGTGCCTGGGTGGCTCACTTGTTTAAGCATCTGCCTTCAGCTCAGGGTCCTGGGATCAAGCCCCGCATCAGGCTCCCTGCTCAGCGGGGAGTCTGCTTCTCCCTCTTGCTCTTCCTCTCCCCCTGCCCTCCCCCCCAACTCATGTGCGCTCTATCTCTCAAATAAATAAAATCTTAAAAAAAAAAAAAGTATATCCTCTTCAAATAGCTGAAGAATCACTGTTTTATTATGCTACAAAAAGAACATAAACAACAATGATCAGAAGTGATTTCAGTACAGTTCAGAAAAAAGATATAGAAAGGCACTCAAACAATGTTACAATATAACTTTCTCTGACAATGATCATTATAAAATGTAGAGGCAATTTCTCTTTTCAGGATAGATTATTTTGCAAACCTGGATATCCACTCCAATAAATACTATAAGAATACTGTGTGCCTTTTGCTAATGGAAATGCTAGTAATTAATGAGTTTTAAACTTAATTTCTACCTTGGAGGACAAACAATATAATGCTAGTTACTCTAAAATCAATTCAGTATGATCATGTTATAGAGATCTAAAATATCAAAACTTCAAAATATTTAGTCTTTTATATTTCACTGGCATCATAATTTCAAAGGCAAAGAGTACTGGAGCACCTAGCTGGCTCAGTCAGTTGAGCACGCAACGCTTGATTGGGGTTTTAAGTTCAAGCTCCACATTGGGTGTAGTGATTACTCCAAAAAATAAAATCTTCAAAATGAACAAACCAACCAACCAACCAACCTATCTTCTTACCTTTAAAAAAAAACCCCACACACAAAGGCCAAGATTATCATCTCTCACGAGCACTTACCTGTTAACTCAGTACTTCCTACTGTTCTATTATGGAAGAGATTAAACTAGTAATAGGGTAAACTACACTTTTCTAAAACATAGAGGTTTTTACTGAAGGTTAAAAAGAATTACAAAAACAAAAGCAAAATCTGTACTGTGCTTCATTTTAAATAATTTTTCATTTCCTTATATGAACAATTTTAGATCTCCATTTAGATACTCAACCATCAAAGTTCTTATGAATGCTTTGGTAACAGAAGCAAATTAAAAATATACGTATAAACAAAGAAACAGAAATTCAATTTAAAGAATGACAGAGGCAAAAGAATTTCTGACTGGAAATCTATTAGGCCTTTAAACATTTTACCAAAAGCTAAGGATTGTTTTTTCATTTCCACAATGAGGGATTAATTGGTCTGACTCTCAAAGCTACTAGCAGTTCCTCCTGGATAAATCCCTACGCGGAGATCAGCCCATCCTCGGAAAATGCTACTTCAGGCAAAGAATTTTAACAGTCCCAGGTGTACAAGAGAGATTGCCCCTGAGTTGTTCAAAAAAATAGGTGGAGATGTTAAATAACAACAGCTCTGAGGCAGAAGATAGTTTTATACGAAACACCTGACTTCACAGATATGATACTGATGGTCAAAGATTTTCACACATGCATGTATAAATAACGACAATGAAAATGTTGTATTGTAAGGAACATTTTCCAAATTGATTTTCATAATAAAGAACGTCATGATAAAAGAACAACTATTTAAATTTTCAGTTGTTAAAATGATTACATCTTAAAGGAATCTTACCAATGTTTGTATGCTTATGAAACTTCTTGAACATTTGTGGAAAAAAATGTGTTGGATACTCCTGACTATTAATAGTGTAAAAAACCAGAAGTCACCTGTTACATTTTCTGAGAACCTGAGAAAGAAATATGTTAATTAAGCAATACTCAACATTATAATAGTCCACTGGAAAATGATCATCTGTTAAACAAAAATTTAGGGATTTATGACCTATAAGTGTAAAAGTCCACAAATGTTTCATATAAAACAACACAACTAAGCATTCACATTTACTATTATGTTCATAAAACAAGACCGAGAATAACAAATAATTTTAGCAGGGTAAATCAGAAGTTAACAAAAGTTTTAGGAAGATTGCAGTGATTTAGCAACTTACTTTCTATAGAATATGAATTTCTGGCTTGCCACAACCTCATGTATATTATTACTTTTATATTACTTCAATTTCTTTGCTCAATATAAAACAGTTGCAAAATAAATTTGTTCACTTTTAGAATAATTTTATTCTAAACTTTGCAATGATTTTTTTTCAATTATTTTCACCTTGTTCTAAATAGGTTACTTATATTTTTAATTAGAAAATTTCTTTTTCCAAGTAAAAAAATGAGTGTTAAAATCTCAGTATTTTAATCTTTGTGTTTTTTTTTCTTCAGTTTTTAAATGTTACTGAATGGTTCATAAAGCGTATAAATCTCAAACTGCCCTATGACCGTTCATGAGAAACCAGTGAATCATTTCATCTGTCATCCTTAGTATTTGAATGTCATAATTAGAGGATGTAGCAAGTGAAATATTCTTTCCATCCTCTGGAAAAACACACAGGTGTTCAATGGAGGGAGGGAGTCAATAAGTGAGTGCCATTTAGCAGTTGCTAATTGTTGCTGTATGAAAGCAAGATTACTAAAACTAAATCCACCCACTTTCTCTCTTAGGGAATATACTTTCCATCTCTGTTGCTCTGCTCTCTTTAGAACAAAGACTCAGAGGTCTTAGAATATTTAATGGAGAATAACGGATCAAAAAATAGAGTCCATGCAGCAGAAAACATGTTTAAGGTAAATAAAGCATGCATACGCATAATACCACGCATCTACCCAAGCACGTAACAAATACCCTTCTCTCATACACCTACACATTCATTTTTCTTAGTTTTTAATCAAATAAATAATTTTCACAGATGATACAACCTTTAGAAGGAAGAACTGGAAATAAAAACACCATCAATTCCTCAGGGAAGAAACATCCTGGTGTCGGGGTTTGCATTTATTTTCTTATGAGGCATTGAGAGCCGATGGGAAGATTCTTCTAATCTTAGTTCTGTCTCAGAATTGATTTGCTAACCAGCCGAAATGATTTAGATTTTCACCCCAAACACAAGAACTGAAAATACTGCACTAATTTCAGAGTAGTGATGTGGCCAAGATAACTTAAAGAAAAAAACAAAACAAAACTGCGGAAGCATCTTGCAAACATAATGCTAACTAATGGTATTGTTATTAATTAGTCTAAAAAGGATCTCAAACCTGGTAATAACTGTTTCAACTATTTCTGTAGCTTAGTTACTTTTAGCTTACCTTTGACAAAAAGCTTAAATGTAAGCAGCTTAATTGCATCTCTACGGATAATATGAGTCTCCTTCTAGATACATTTTAAAAAAATATCGTCAAAAATCAGTATTACTTTTCTTTTCATGTGTTATTATGTAAAGTCTTGGGTAATTTTTTTCTTTCCAAATCTTTCCCAAAGAGAAATCCAGTGATGTGCTTTGTACTCTACTACTTTGTTCCTTTCAAAATTCAAGTTTGTTTAATTTTACATGTAGAGAAATAAATATATGTGTTGCAATTCCAGAAAGTTCAGAACAGAAATCAGAATTGTGGTTAAAATGGGAATTACTTCAAATTACACATAAAAGGATTATTTATAAAAAAAAAAATAATAATAATAATAATAAAATAAAAGGATTATTTATCTTACAAGGGAATTCATTTAGCAAAAGACAGAAATTACAGAAGTTAAAAGAGAATGAGTTTAGTCATGATTCAGAAATGGACTTGAATACCAGCTCAAGTACTTCCTAGAGTGGGACTTTGGGCAAGTTACTTAACTTGTCCAAACTCCATTTCTTTATCTATAAAATAGGGATAACTAATTTTTCAGAGATATTGTATAAATGGTATACCAGTATATAAAGTACTTAGCACAGTACGTGATAAACTAGAAGCACTTATAACTGACTTTATATATTTGTAAACAGATAACAAGGAAAAGTGAAAATGATCAATGGGGAAATACTAATGAAAATTAATGTTGAATTCATGTTCTGAGTAGCATCCTTTGCCAAGTATATACTTTATTCAAGTATTTCCTGCAAAACAGATCCTAAGTGATACGTGCCTTATCAAAATCAAGAATTAGAATGACTTTTAAACACACAAAACACCATCTTAAATGGCTTGAAGAATATGTCCTGTTCTGCCTCATACATAAGGATGAAATAAAAATGAAACAGTTCTAGTTTTTACCCTCACCCTGATGGATAACCTTGTATACTTCTACTAGGTAGAGATCAACAGTACAGAAAGAAATTAGATTCGATGGAGAGAGAATGCCCTCCTGGTTCAGAAAAAGGGAAGACAAGCCCCCTTTTTTCAGCTGATGGCATGGCTGCCCTAGCATATTCTAGAAGCCTTAAGAAGACACTGAATATGCCATGTAACAGAATTGGCTGCAGGAAAGGCTCTAGGATCAGTGATGCCAAAACCCAAATCATCACTTTTGACATTCTTTATATGTGACCAAAAAATACTAAAATTATTTATAAAAGTTTAACATGTGTAATTGTTTCATTACAGTATGGCTCATCAAATTTTTACCCACAGACTTTTAGGACAAGATCATTCTTCTATGCTTTCTAGGCTTAATTCTGAGGCTTTCATTTTGTACTTATAACGGGGTTTGTATGGAAACAGAGAGGCAGAGAGGTTTTTAGAGAAAAAGTATTGTCCATGCCTACTGTCTACAGCCTTGCAGAAATAAGCGGGTTCTTCCCCAGGAAAAAAAACACAAGTCATTATTAAATCCTTGTCTTGTCTGCTTTAAATACATGCCAGAGAAAAGGCATATGGATTGCTTTTTAATCGACAGTACAGAATAATAATTGCATTTCCAGTTCTTGCCTGTGATCTTAATTTTCAATTATCTGACTAAAAATGCCTCTGCAATAAATAAATAAAAATAGAAACTAAAAATAAAACGAAATAAAAACACTTGGTTGTGGGATCAAAGGGGAAACCCCCCAAATAATTACTAGGAATAGCTTCAGATGTTAGCTGGAAGAAGAGACTCTATTTCCTGTTTTTGCTTAACCACTACTCCCCTCTTCACCATTCCATCCAGACCAAAAAAACACAACCACAGGAGGTGGGCAGTTTTCATATTGTTATTTTCAAGTTTCATCTGGGGCAGAAAAATCATATAGATACATAACTAAAAGAAGTTTTTGTATCTGCTTTTGTGGCAAACAAAGCCACATCCTTAGCCAGTTAACACATCTGTACTGTCAGCGGGGAAATAAATGTGGCAACTTCTAATGACAAACTGTAGATATAAAATCTGGGTGTGGAATGATTTCCATGACACACAGTCAGAGAAAATGTAGAGCTTAGATACCACCTAATACAACCCTTAAATTTTATCTATTACAACAATTTGAAAGGGTTAAATAACTTACCTAAGGTCACAAAACAAGGGGCGGGGGATGCAGGACCAGCACCCTTGACTCCCAGTAAGTGCACTTTTCACCTCTTGAGAGCCAAGTTCATTGTAAATAAGGAACGTACCAGTATTTCATTAAAAAATGGCAATCATGATAAAGCAGTGGGGGAAAAAAGCTAAGCAACAATATCATTCTCTAGAATTTAACGATGCTAACAAAACCTGAAACGACATTATTATTTTAAAGGAACTTGTAATAACTGAATAAAGATATTACTTTCTCTTACAAATTCTTTTTCCCCGTTATTGTTTTGTATTATTTGAAATTTCAGCTTCTACTAGTATGGGGTTAGAGGGCATAATTGTCATCAGAAATTTAACAAAGCTCTTCACTTCTGTCTCAGAAGCACATGACAGGGTGAAATGATGCGGTGTCCTTCTAGAAGGCTTGGAATCTTCTCTAATAATACTCATACAAATGCTTCTTTTTTGTACACATTTTGCATGCTGATCTCAAGATACTTCTTCATCTTTCCTGAGTGATCTTCATCACTCAACTAGTCAGAGCTACTGGAGGAGCACGCGAGAAACTGGGGTGACTTTAAGACTGGCCTATTTCCCAATTGTGATCTGAGCCTCCCTAGTCAAGAATTCTACCTTTATTTTGGTTTCAAGGTTTTCTTTACTCTGAAGGATCTTTTCATCCCTTGAAGGATTGTGTTTTCCCCACTATCTTCCTTAAACAAAATAGCAAGGGACTGTGAATGCGAAGTGGTTTTAGATGCCACTTAGTTTCAACCTCACGCCCACTGTAGCTCTTTAGAAACCTTCCAAATATTCAAAGGCATGTATTGTATTCTCCATGTCTTTCCTTTTCAAGCTAACAATAACCTCAAAAAAATTCAGAGTAAGATGTACAGGGACCAGGAAATTTATCCTATGAATAAAATCTTCTAATGCATCATTTCATAATAAAATACAGAGGATTGATATGCCTGAAATTTACTACACAAAAACAAATCCTCTTTTTCAAACATTGAGAAGAATGGCAATAACTTTCCTTAAATCCAAAGAAAATACAATTTTAAAAAGTAAAAATAATTTGATCAATTAACCACTCCAAATGTAGATATAAGAAATGCTTCAATAGGGGCGCCTGGGTGGCTCAGTTGGTTAGGCGACTGCCTTCGGCTCAGGTCATGATCCTGGAGTCCTGGGATCAAGTCCCGCATCGGGCTCCCTGCTCGGCGGGGAGTCTGCTTCTCCCTCTGACCCTCCCCCCTCTCATGCTCGCTCTATCTCATTCTCTCTCTCAAATAAATAAATAAAATCTTTAAAAAAAAAAAAAAGAAAAAAAAAAAAAAGAAATGCTTCAATAAAAGGAGGACACTATTAATCCGTGCATGTGTAAATAAGGATCTGACTTCCCAGATAATGAGCTATCAGGTTATAATCAAAATACTAAAGGTGTTCTTCTAGCTTTATGAAAGTTACTTTGACTTTAAATAAAAATTTAAAGCCGTATAAATGAAAAAACACTATTACAGCATAAATTGTTAGAAAATAATTGATAATTTTCTCCAAAAATTATCAGAGAAACTATGAGAACATAGATGAACAAAATCAGAATTACTGAGGAAATCTTGGTTCTTAAATCATGTTTGAAACTTTGTAAAAGAGTATCTGAATAAATAATATGGTTCTTTTCTAGGACAGATCACCAAATCACGAAGATTCTATTTATATTAATATTTCATCATTTTCTTCAAATTGCAAAAGCTATATACTTCTTTAATTTTTCTTTAAGTTTTATTTATTTATTTGACAGAGAGAGAGAGAGGGCAAGTGGGAGAGCAGCAGAGGGAGAAGAAGATACCCCGCTGAGCAGGGAGCCCGAGGCGGGGCTTGATCCCAGGACCCCAGGGATCATGACCTGAGCAGAAGGCAGATGCTTATGACTGAGGCACCCAGGCGCCCCACGTTATATACTTCTAAATGTATTATAATACTAAAATAGCACATGGTCTCCAAGAAATTAAAATTACAAAATCATAGGAATATCAAGGAGAAAAAAAGTTACCATACAATGCCAAGATGTGGAATTCAAGTCAAGGGATTAACTTATAGAAAATAAATTGTATGCCTGGTACTTTATCTTTGAAAAATGGTTGGACAGATTGTCCCCATATTTTAAATACATGTACCGGGGAGCTTGAATCAATACCCAGCTGCATGGTTGCAGGTGGAACTCACTCTGGGATGCTCAGGTGAACACCACACCAACAGAAAGGCCAGCTGATAAAATCAAATAAAATAGCATAAAAACCACCTCTAGTCAGTTTCTAAGTTAATAAGCACAAGCAAATCATGAGTAGGTTATGAATCATGTTAATTAAAAAAGAAAAGCAAAAGCTTTGAGTGTAGAATGCAGGAATGTTAAAATCAAAAGGGAAATATGAAAGTGCCTGGTAAATTATTTTTATGCTAATTGCCATAGTGCCTTGCACAGTTTTTGCCATTAATTTAGCAGCGTATCAAAATAATATACCAAATAACTGTAAACAATGAAATTCCCTTTCTATGGATTATTAGAAAATAATTATGTATGGCCTTAGAAAATATTTACCTTTATAAGTCTCAGTTTTCTCACATTTAAAATATGAATAATAAGGTTCAAAGATTAAATGAATTCACATATGTAAAACCTTATACATAATAAAAAGCTGTAATTATTTTTGATACTTAAGTAATGTTATCTATATATATCTATATTACAAATACAGATATAAATATACATAGGTTTATATGTACATGTAAATAGATAATTTATAGATCATTCAGGTAAAAAACAACCAAGCCTCAATCTACCTAGAAAAATCAAAGGCAATTAAGGATTCAGTAGGTCCAAATTGCCTTAGCTCATCAAGTACGTAGTAGTATATGCATAAACAGGACATCAGTTCGTTAATTAGTTCATTAAAAACTGACGAGAAGGGACGCCTGGGTGGCTCAGTCGGTTAGGCGTCTGCCTTCGGCTCAGGTCATGATCCCAGAGTCCTGGGATCGAGTCCCGCATCGGGCTCCCTGCTCCGCGGGGAGCCTGCTTCTCCCTCTGCCTCTGTCTCTCTCTCTGTCTCTCATGAATAAATAAAATCTTTAAAAAAAAAAAAAAACTGAAGAGAAGGAGCACTCCCAAATACAGCTAACAAGGCCAAACATTACACAGATACTAAAGCCAGATAAGGACACTGCATGAAAATAAAATTACAGGCCAGTATTCCTGATGAATATAGATATAAAAATTCTAAACAGATATTAGCAAACCGAATTCAACACCATATTAAATGGATCATACATAATGATCAAGTGGGATTTATCTCTAGGATGCAAGGATGGTTTAACATATGCAATCAACATGATACACCACATTAATAAAAGACAAAAATCATATGATCATCTCCATAAATATAGAGAAGGAATGTGACGAAATACATCCTTTCATGATAAAAAGTCGCAGCGAATTTGGTATAGAGGGAACATACCTCAACACAGAAAAGACCATTTATGATAAGCCCACAGCTACCATCATACTCAAAGGTAAAAGGCTAAAACATTTTCCTCTAAGATCAGCAGTAAGACAAGGATGCCCATTCTCACCAGTCTTATCAACATAATACTAGAAGTCCTAGCCAGGACAATCAGGGAAGAAAAAGAAATAAGAGGCATTCAAATCAGAAAAAAAAAAAAAAAAAAGAGTGAAATTGTCTTTGTTTGCAGATGATATGACCTTAAATAGAAAATTCTAAAGACTTCACTAAAAAATTGTTAGGATTAATCAATGAACTCAGTAGTTTCAGGATATAAAATCAACATACAGAAAGCAGTTGCATTTCTATATACTAACAATAAAATATCTGAAAAAGAAAACAATCCCACTCACAACATCACCAAGAACAATAAAATATTGAGCAGTACATTAAACCAATTAAGTTAAAGATCAGTTAAAGATCTGTAGACTTGAAAAAATAAGACTTTGAAGAAAGAAAAGGAAGAAGATACAAATAAATGGGAAAATACTGGATGTTCATGATTGAAAGAATTAAAACTGCTAAAAATCCGTTCTACCCAAAGCCATCTATAGATTCAATGCAATCTCCACAAGAATTTCAATGCAGGGGCGCCTGGCTGCTCAATCAGTGGAGTGTGCAAACCTTGATCTTGGGCTTATGAGTTCGAGCCCCATAATGGGTATAGAGATTACTTAAAAAAATAAAATTAAAAATAAATTTCAATGTGGTTTTTCACAGAAACAGAAAAAATAATCCTAAAATTTGTATGGAACTACAAAGACCTCAAACAGCCAAAGCAATCCTGAGAAAGAACAACAAAGCCGGAGGCATCACACTTCCTGATTTCAAGCTATATTGCAAGCCTATAAATCAAAACAGTATGGTACTGGCACAAAACCAGACACATAGACCAAGGAAATAGAGAACTCAGAAATAAACTCTCACGTATATGGTCAACTACTATTTGACAAGGGAACCAAGAATACTCAATGGAGAAAGGATTAAATAAATGGTGCTGGGAAAACTGGATAATCACATGCAGAGAAAATGAAACTGTACCCTATCTTACAACACTCTTAAAAATTAACTCAAAATGGATTAAAGACTTAAATATAAGTTCTGAAACTGTAAAACCCCTAGAAGAAAGGATTGACACTGGTCATGGCAATGATTTTTTAGATGTGATACCAGAAGCACAAGCAATGAAGCAAGAATTACATGGGACTACACCCAACTAAAAAGCTTCTCCATAGCACAAGAAATAATCAACAAAATGAAAAGGCAACCTACAGCAGGGAGAAAATATTTGCAAACCATATATCTAATAGTGAATTAGTATCCAAAATATATAAGGAACTCATACAACTCAATAACAACAACAACAAAGTTTAAAAATGGCCAGCATGGGGTGCCAGGGTGGCAGAGTTGGTTAGGCTTCTGACTCTTGGTTTCAGTTCAGGTTGTGATCTCAGGCTTGTGGGACTGAGCCCCATGTCGGGATCCACACGCAGCGCAGAGTCTGCTTATGACTCTCTCTCCCTCTGCCCTTCTCCCCACCCACACTCATGTGCTTGCTAATAAATAAATAAATCTCTAAAAATGTCCAGCAGACCTGAATAGACATTTTTGCAAAGAAGATATACAAATGGCCAAAAGCTCAATGAAAAGATGGCAAACATCAGTAATCATCAGAAAATTCAAATCAAAACTGCAATGACATCACCCCACAACTATAAAATGGTTATCATCAAAAAGATAAGACATAACAAGGTGAGAATATAAAGAAAAAGGAACCCATGTTCACTATTGGTGGGAATGTAAATTGGTACCACCAATGTGAAAAACAGTATGGAGGTTCTACAAAAAACAAAAAAATAGAACTATCATCGGCAATCCCACTTCTGAGTATACATCCAAAGGAAATGAAAAAAGGATATCGAAGAGATATCTGTGTTCCCATGTTCACTGCATCATTAATCACAATAGTCAAGATACAGAAACAATCCAAGTGTCCATCTATGAATAAATGGATAAAGTATATATATATACATGATGGAATATTATTCAGCCATGAGAAAAAAGGAAATCCTGCAATTTGCAACAACATGGATGGACGCTGAAGGTATTATGCTAAGTGAAATAAGTCAGAGAAAAGACAAATACTTTACGATAACACGTGAAATCTAAAAAAAAAAAAAATGAATTCATTGAAACAAAGATGTTGATCAAAGGGTACAGATTTCTAGTTAGATTAATCATTTCTAAGGATCCAATGTGAATATACTTAACAATAGTGTATTACACACTTGAAAGTTGTTAAGAGAGTAAATCTTAAATGTTCGCAACACAGGAAAGTAATGGTAATTATGTGACATGATGGAGATACTAACTAATGCTATGGTGGTAATTCTATAAAAATGTATGTGTATCCGATCAACACATTGTACATTTTAAATTTACATTGTTATATGCCAGTTATATCTCAATAAAGCTGGAAGAAAAAAGACTAGTATACATACACCAGCTGCTAAAGATACATCAGTAGATTACAAAACAGGAAATATAAGCAGAAAACTTTCAAATTGGTATTATATAGTCATCAGATGAGAAGAGGGTGGGATAATTTTGAAAAATGTAAAACAATGACTACACTAAAGTAGAGTTAGCAATACAGAGGATTCAGAGCAGTGTTTTTAATAGAATGAGCTATTTCTATCCTGTTCCTTCAGGCAGTAGAGTGCAGTGATAGAGGATCTGCAATCAGACAAACCTCAGTTGAATCCTGGCTTCACTCTGTAACCTTGACCAAATTACTATCTCTATGCCTCAGTTTCCTCACTGTATAACAGAGATAACAAATAATGGCACCTACCTTGTTGGTTGGTTAAAAGGATTAAATGAGATAATGCACATCATTGCTTGGTGCAATAAATGTTAGCTATTGTTACCTAATGAAAATCTTTTCTATAGTTTCAGGCAAAATACTGGAAGACTTGGTGAGCATAAAAACATAGATATAGGGGCACCTGGGTGGCTCAGTCTTAAGCGTCTGCCTCCGGCTCAGGTCATGATCCCAGGGTCCTGAGATCGAGCCCCGCATCGGGCTCCCTGCTCCGCGGGAAGCCTGCTTCTCCCTCTCCCACTCCCCCTGCTTGTGTTCCCTCTCTCGCTGTGTCTCTCTCTGTCAAATAAATAAATAAATAAAATCTTAAAAAAATATATATACTAAAGATAACATAATGTACAACCCATTCAAGTCAATATAGATTTCATTATGATAGGAA
Source organism: Leptonychotes weddellii (assembly GCF_054177405.1). Classification (NCBI taxonomy): domain Eukaryota; kingdom Metazoa; phylum Chordata; class Mammalia; order Carnivora; family Phocidae; genus Leptonychotes; species Leptonychotes weddellii. The sequence continues at coordinate 75,053,312 of NC_138375.1, read as the reverse complement.
TATACATTATTATAATCGTATTAATATTTGTTATTAATATTTTTTACTATTTTATTTCACTCATCTCAAACTATATTTCCTTAATAAATAAAATTTGGTCACTGGGTCAAATATTAGTGGAAAAATACGGCTGACCCATTAAGAGTTAGTTTAGCAGTTCTTGAAATCTTTCCCTTACTGTGTCTAGCTCAGAACCTTAAAAATGGTAGCTGCTACATGCCTTGCCTATGGTAGGTGCTCAATAAAGCTGAACTGAATTGCTTTTCTGGTAGCCCACCTGAAAAGTGCTGCTTGAAATTTCTTTTACAAGTGACAAAGCACTTTATTCTACACCTTAAGACAAGGTCCAATAAATAGCATGATGGTTAAATTCATTGGTCTTGGAGACATAAAGACCTACATATGAATCCTGACTCTGTACAACATGACCCAGGGCAAGTTAGTGTTTCTAAGCTTCTTTCTTTGTTTATGAAATTAGGATAATAAGAAAAAGAATGTATATGGCACAGTGCCTGGCATATGGAAAACATTCATTTAACAAGTGATTCATACCAACGTTTAGATAAATGAGCTTGAGAAAGATCAGTGCACCTAGACTTGTAGAAAATGTTTCAGATTTTGGTGTTAAAGCCTACACACATAGTTTTCTCTCACAAATGAGAAAACACCTCAGTATCAGCCCTAAAGACTCCATAGCAACTTACACATATTTTCAACCATATGGATCTTTTCTTCTGTTATAAACTATATTTAGCATATATAAAACTTTCATGTTGAAAACACTTTACAAGTAAGCAGGAATTCTTTTAGAGAATATAAAAATTTTTAGAAAATAAGTATACTCATGAAATGCATGTAAAATTTATGTAACAATTAAAATGAGAATCTATTTGCTTTGAGCAAAACTGTAATGTTCCTAAATTAACTGACTTTGTATTCTGCCATAACCTAAACTTGGCTGATGCATGTCTGTTCTGTGATGTGATATAGCTTCCAGAGGAAAATAAAAAATATAAGAGAAAATAATAAATTATTTGAAAATTCATATATCACAGTATTTTGATATTCTGGCATTTTATTACGAAAGGTATGTAAAACTATAGTGAGCTATGGAAATATTTATAAAGTGATCATAAATTCAAAGATAGCAATTCACAAAAATGACAATTTTCAAACAGTTAAAAAATATAGCTTATGCACCTATTCAGACTTTTTACATAAAAGCATGACTAAAAATTTTCAAAAATAATATTTTTTATCTTGATTTTTCTCTAGTAGGAAATTAAAATGGTGACAGGAAAAATGTATATCACAATAGTTTCTTTTTTCCTTTAGCTTTTAAATAAAATTAGGAATTTTCAAATCACCTTTTCTTTGTGTATATTCTCATAGAAATAATACTAGAGGAGAAGGTCCTCTAAAATCAGCTATAGTTAAAATGTTATGCCTTTGTGACCAATTTTAATATATAGTTACCATTTCATAATAGCTCTTTATTGGAATTCGCTGACTAAAAGAATATAATTCTAAACTTCCAATTTTAGTTCATGCAGTTCAACAAATTTTTGACAATTCTTTTTCCCAAATAATGTTTCAGCTTTGGAAGTTACAATTAATTAAAAATTATACTTTTCTGTTACATATATATGAATATTGGTATATATACATATATTCATATATACATACAGTTTCACCCAGTAATTTATGCAATCAAAAAAACCAAAAGTCCTATTGGCAACATTTTTGGCTTACATTTTTCAGTATCTTTAATAATTCAAATAACAGGTAAAAAAGCACTTCTACTACTGTACTTACAGAAAAGGGGGAAATGCATAAGAGAAAGTATGCGCTGCAAAAATTTCATAATATTTATTTTCTGATTTAGTTTCAAATTTGCAATTAAATTTAACCAAAAAGAAAAATGTTAGAGAATTAAAGATATCAAAAGGCTTAAATTGAACCAAACAAATTTAAAAGCTCACTAACCCAAAGCATGCACTGCTCCTCTATGCCTGCTTGAGCTCTTGCTTGTTTTAATCACACGGACAGCACTTTCTTGGAACTGCAGCTCACAAAAATTTTCAAGAAATTTTGCCATTTCTTCTGTAACAGAATCCAGGTAAGTTTCTTTAATGAATTTCACTGTTGAGGTTGGAGCTAAAATTTCACGTAGTATGTTAAAATCCTCTTTTATCATTGAGTATAACTTAAGCATTGTACTCTGGTATCCATGAACCATGATATCTAAATTTGATTCTCTGCTATAAGAAGGAAAATAGTTCTGCAGAAGTTTAGCCAACAGTTTATTCTGTATGCTTTGGTACTTGATTATAACTTCTGATTCTGGATAAAGAAACAAGAGTTGTTGTATGCACTGATTTTTCAACCAAATCTTGTGCTGTGAATTGCTTATTTCATTATGGCTTTGTAATTTGTTCACTAAGAAGCGTCGAAGATGTAGTCTTATATTATCCCATATAGATTTTACATCCATAGAGGAATAATCTTCGACAGAATGAAGTGAAGTCCTAGAGAGGAAATGGAAAGATGCTCCACTTAGCAGTGATGGGAATGAAATGCTGCTCTGGCAGGAGAGGTCCCAAAGTAAATCCAGTATCATTTCTTCTTGATTTAGTTCACTCTTCAACAAATCTTGCTAATAAAAGTAAATTATAACATTAGAAATGGGATTAACTGTTAAGAGTAATAGGAAAAACGATTTCTACTGTCACACAATTTCACAATAATTCAGGTCAATTTAGAATCAATACTCGAATGCTCTTCAAGTTTTGTTATGTTTTGTTTTTGCATTTGGAATGGAATCGATTCAGATATTTTACAAGGTTGGTTTTATGATCCGTTAAACTTTGTAAACCCAGGTGATGATCTATATTTTCAGTTAGCTTTCCAAACATAATCTAGTTTTCAGGCCTCATTGTTATCCATTCCCAATAGAACCTGAGCTGCAGCTTAAAAATTCTAAATAAAAATGTGTAGCAAAACATCGATTGAAATGTATTCCTCAGACAAAATAAATTCAAGATCACGCCCCTAAGTAATTCCCGGTAGAAAATTTTCATGCCCGAATGAGTACATCTATTCTTAGAGAACCCCAAAAGAACATACAAAACAGAGACCTTTAAATACAGTATGTGCCCGAAGGTTACTAATAGCTGTCATCCTGAGAAATAAAATTTAATACATTTAAAGAGTTTAACTTTCATTTAAATTCCTTTTTGAGAGCCATGTTAAGAAAGATTTTACCTTGGAAACTAATCTGAGAATATTTCAGTTCTCTCCAAAAAGATAATAAGTCATTATGAGAAAAAATACTCTCAGAATCATTCCCCAAAAGATGATATGAAATTATTCTTTTATTCTTTCCGTGCTGACAGAAAACAATGGTAGGTATAATTATGAATAAAGGGACAAAAAGTTACTTTCTTTTTGGACTTTATTACATGAACACATTCTCCTTACAGGCTGACTTTCCTAATTATGTCTCTTTCAGCTAATACTGAAATTAGGTCATATTCTCTGAGTAGCAACAAGCTGATTGTAAGAAAACTGGAAGCAAAATTCAAGTGGCATAAAATCAGGCTGGCTTTGAAATTTCTTACTGACAGAGATATCAGAGGTATTATCTGTGATTCAGAATTATAAACAACTCATAGGCAAATTCCAGGAATTTGCTCTCAAGTCATTCTAAGCATTGTCATGTCCAATTTAATGTTCTATCTGTAATAAATAATGTCCAATACCTATACAGCATTTTATTTTATAAAAAGCACTTTCCTCTCAAGTCTCTGGCTTATTCATAATAAAAACTCTGTGACATAGATATTTAAAAACCCAATTTACAGATAAGGACACTAACGTGCAACACATTTAAGTTACCTTCCAAACGTCATGTACAATAAAGCACAAAACCAAGAATGAATCCCTGGCTTCATTCTTCTCACCCATGTTCTTTCTACTAGACTCCAGAGAGCCACAAAGTGCACTGATCTTTCTGAAACTTCTCTCTTTCTCTCTCTCATCCCCCCCTAGTTAGCTCTTTTGATACTTCTAGAAAAGAAATATCTTTAGATAGAATTCAGAACGCCAGCATTATGGTAATTCTATGAAACAACCAAGTCATATCAGTGTCTCCATCTTGGGTTTCTTTTAATCAGTCTAAATGGTAAATATTTGATCAAGCAACATTTAAAGAATAATAGGTTACAAAATGTTTAAGACACGTGTTTGGTATGACTACTTAAATTTAAGAATAACATCAGTATAACTGCCATAAGGAGGACCTCTGTTTCTTATTTAAGTACTTAGATAATTAATAAATAAAAATTTTTCTATTTAAAAAAAGAGCTATGAAAAAATGGCTGTGAAGATTGACATTTTTAGCATGTAAAAACTTGATAATAAGGTCGTTTTAATCTGAATGTTTTAATAATGTGGTTCTTTCCTCAAAATAACACGATAAATTATGTAAGAAAACCTAGGTCTGAAACAACCCTATCAGTCTAATGAATTTGAGCAAAACTAAAGCGGCCTTTGCCCTGCAGTGAATAGAGAATGACTTACGTGTGACAGATTAAAAGATAATTAAAAGCTTTTGCTTTTAATTAAATGAGAAAGCATTATTACATCAATATTAATGAAATTCAATACACATGGCTCTTAATAGAAATTAAAGGAATAACTATATCCATATTTATTCTTCAGGGCTGCACCTTCAAGAGATAATGGGTGAGAGGATTTTTTTAAAAGAATAAGGCTTCAGGGCGTACAGTCTTCCTTTCTCTTCTTTTTATTACTTTGCAAACATCAAAGAGACATCTGCAATAATAATGATAGCCAAGAACTTTCCATCTGATTCTGTCATCCTCAGCCATCTACAACCTCAAGATATTTTCCACATCTGCCTTGATGTTTAGACAAAAACAGTGCCTTTCCCCCCCCCCAAATTAAATTAAAACCATAGCTAGAGACCTACTGCTTTCTAATAATTGTGCTGTTTCTCTGGGAAACTGTTGTTGCAAGCTAGCTACCCCTTGTAGATGCAGGTGTAATAAAGTAAGCATTCTCACTGAAGGCTACAAACCCATCCTTCACATACAGAGTGGGCAGTATCAAAGAATGACCCATGTAATAATTCTCCATCAATTAATAGTGGTCTTGTAGAAATTACTGCCTTGATTGAAAAAAAAACTGGGTATGCCTGCAGCTTGGGAAGGCAGGGAATGGTAGACAAGGCTACTTAAAAGATACAATCAATGGCGATCTTTTTATGCTTAATAATAAGCACAGAGAAAAGGAGTAGTTGTGAAGGACAGAAAACACAATAAATATGAACTTTTCTGGTAGACAATGTGTGTGGTACATATCAATCAACACACTCTGGAATTATAATATTTAATCTCCTTTTCTATAAAACTACATTTTATTGATAAAACTCATTGTAAAAGGTAAAGACAATAGCTCACTAGATTCCACTGGGGATATATAAGCAAAACAAAAGCCCAACCCCTAGATGTGGCAGGCTAACATGATCACTAAAATAAATATTTACATAGAGAAACTGAATGAACTGTATTCCTGTTCACCCACCCCACTTTGCTAAAAAACAAAGATTATTTTTTTTTACCAGTGTTTTGAAGAATTTTATCAAATCTCCATGGGGAATGGACGGTGACTTGGATGGATTATAGCTATAGTTATCTAGCCATTCAAGACAGTCAGTTGTTGTTCGCAGCTGCACATCTGGACACTGTTTGTTAACTTCATACTGTATTTCTTTAATGCAATATTCTATGCTATAAAAAAGAAAAGAAAAAATTATTTTGGTAGGAAATAGATAATGGTTCCATCTCATAACATTACAGGCCCTGAGATGTTTATATGTGCTACCTGGTTGCATACAATTTACAAAATTATGAAACATTTTTATAATATAAAAACAATAACAAAGAGACTACATATTTTCATTCATAACTGAAAACAGAATGCTCAGATTTCCTGGCAGTTTCCTTTCAAATACAATGAAGGAAATATAAAATATTTAGCTACTCTGAGATGAATTAGAAATCATTCTGTGTTAAAACAAAAATCAAGCATGGATGCAATGAAATAATGGTCCTCTTGACAGGCGGTAGATAGAAGGCAGAGATAAAATACTCTTTAAAAATGCTCTTGATGATTGATAATCATAAACATACATTGTCTACTAATAGGTGAATGACTATATAAATTATGGAAAACTTCAATCAATGGAACATTAAAATGTCACAAAGCAGTTACAAAACCTTACATTTTCAAAAATTGTAAAAGACAGATACATGCTACATATACACTGTTATGACAGCCAAGTATCTTTTCTTGCTATAGAACTCCACTCCAAAAAGCAAAAACAAAAACATACTAAACATTGCATATTAAAAAAAAAAAAAAAAAAGACTGGAAGGAAATGAAACAAAAGCTTAATAGCAATTATCTTTGGGTAATGAAATTTGATGTTTTAAATTTCACTCTTCAATAATTTTCCAAATTTTTAGAAAGTATATTATACTCTTACCAAAAAATAAAATAAATAAATAAGAACAGAAGAAACTTGCCCAATTGAATCTTCCAATATATGTTTTAAAAATTATTTGCAAAGTACCCTCAGTTCTGATACCAAATGGATATATTATGTTAGTTTAATTTTCACATAAAAATCTGTGGATTCATGATTATAAATCTTTGTGGGGTAAACTGGTGACTTTAAGCAGCCTGTCATCTGTGGAGCCACATGGATATGACATATTACTACCACCTGATGGCAGCATATCTAAACTGCAAGAAAGCTTATAAACAGGAAAATTCTTTTGAAGCTGAATGCCCTCATCCAAAATTCACAGCTATGCATTTGCTACTTAATGGTATTAAGAAGTATCTGTTGCTAAAAAGCTTACTACTATTTTCAAAAATATCATTGCTATTAATTATATATTCCATGTGACAGAATTATTGAAGCTTTGGAAACCAAGTTTTGATTATTAAAACTGATGTCATATGAATGACTCTTCAAAATTCATCAGGTGTGAGTTGCCTATAAAACATAAACTTTAAGGAAGGCTTTTCAAGGAGACTTATGAGCATGAGTGAATTCAAACTGAATTACCTTGAAACAAATACATTCTGAGAATTAAAGAGCCTTTTCATGAAAACAAAGAACTTACAAGAAAAATAATACACTTCTTAGGCCACAGGACATGCAATTTCCTGATGGGACAGTCTTATTCAGGAATACCAGTTCTAAGTCTGACTTGAGATTGGCATGTATTTTTTTAACTTATGTAAGCACATCTATGGACTGAGAAACATGATACCCAAAGCATACACCTTGACTCTCGGGACCCTTTATCAAAGGTCTTTATTACAGCAACCTCATGTGGCTCATTCAATGAAACCTAATAGATTACAGCAATGTGAACTGGAAAGGCTCAGTGCTGAGTCTACCTAAATCTGTTTCAATCAGGACTCAGCTTTTAGGCTAATCTCTAACATCTGAATCTGGGTAGAGGCCAATAACTACAACTTATAAATAGGGTAAAGCCTTCAGAGGGCCAGATATTTTTAGTAATTTGTCCAAACACTGATAAAGGGACTGAGCAGTTGCATTTCAGACAACCTCCCTCACTGTCACAAACTAAGACTGGTGAGCTGGCTTTTAAAATCACAGATTTTTGTCACAAAATTATAAATGTCAGAACTCCTGATTTTGTTTTTAGTTGGCTACATATCTTGTCACTCTGACATTCACCACTGTCTATACACCTTGCTCTAAAAGAGCAATAGTTTGAAGTCTAGAGATTTATTGCCCAATCACTATACAAAGCTATTATTTTCAAAATTTAAGATGAGGGGCGCCTTGGTGGCTTGGTCGTTAAGCGTCTGCCTTCGGCTCAAGTCATGATCCCAGGGTCCTGGGATTGAGTCCCACATTGGGCTCCCCGCTCAGCGGGGAGCCTGCTTCTCCCTCTCCCCCCACCCCCGCTTGTGTTCCTGCTCTCGCTATCTCTCTGTCAAATAAATAAATAAAATCTTAAAAAAAAAATTTAAGATAAAAACCAGTTTGGTATGTAATCTGACAATTTATCTTTCTTAATTGGGGTCAAAATTAAGTTCAAAATTAATTCAACATCTAAAAGGTAACATTATTTTCATATATGTGTAGTGGCAATATTGCTGATGGGCATGGTAATCTTGGGTGGGAGGGGGTCCATGTAACTTTAGAGGTAGATGATACAAGAACCTAGTCTAGGTTTTCTGAAATAACCTAATACTTGTCTTTATTCTGGTTTAAATGTCTTCTGATTAACTGTAAGATGCTTCAAATTTTCCTTAGAAGCAAGGTCAGTCATGAAAAAAATAACCAAGATAATTCAACAAATAGAAATCCAAATAACACATTTATTGTTAGATCCCAAACATTAGGCTAAAAATGTAAACAGCCTAAAAATAGATATAGACTCTCTTCCCTCAATAGTTTGAATTCCCAAATTTACACCATTAGTTAGCTTAGCAAGACGTTTCTAAAGCATCTAGTTAGCTTTATCCACTGAAAACATCTAACATGTCTATCAACAGGAAAATTATTAAATAGTTAATTCACTGAGTGGAATAGAGCCATGAAAATAAAGGAGAAATACAGTTATCAGCATGAAAAAAATCTAACAAATATACCTGTTGAGGGGCAAAGGTACAAATGAATACACACAGTATGATACCATCCCTGTAATAGTTTGAAAATATGCAATACGGGGCACCTGGGTGGCTCAGTTGGTTAAGCGACTGCCTTCGGATCAGGTCATGATCCTGGAGTCCCGGGATCGAGTCCCACATCGGGCTCCCTGCTCAGCGGGGGGTCTGCTTCCCCTTCGGCCCTCTTCCCTCTCATGCTCTCTGTCTCTCATTCTCTCTCTCTCTCTCAAATAAATAAATAAAATCTTAAAAAAAAAAAAGAAAATATGCAATACAACAGTACATATTGTTCAGAACTACAAGCATAGGTAGTAAAAGTGTAAGGAAATGTACCAGAATGATATCATGAAATCCAGGGTGGAGATGAAAGTAGGATGAGATTGGGGACAGGTACATAATGAGCCTTAGCAGTACTGGTATTGTTTTATTCCTTAAACTGGATGGTGGGTACATGAATGTTTATCATAATACTCTTCACACCTTTTCATATGTCTCAACATTTCTTAATAAATTTGAACCCAATGTGCTTAATTATAATGACTCTGAATTATCCAAGCTAACGATGTGTGCAAGTAGATGCACTACTGACAGGCTGTGTGTAAATCAATTTATAAAAACCATTTTTAAAATGCAATATGCAGTAAAAAAATAAAAAAATAAATAAAATAAAATGCAATATGCAGTATGCTTTTTTTAAAGGATATCTGTGATAATTTTCTCATTCAACATTCACTCCTAGGTACCTTGAGTGTAAAAATGACTTATTGAATGAAGGCATGTTCAATAAACATTAACTGAATGCTGAATATGTAGCACGTACTGTGATATATACTCGGGAACTAAATGTGAAGACATAGTTCCATCCCTAAAGGAATTCTGTCTAATGAGAGACAGACCTGTAAATAAAAAACTACATTACATTAAGACTTGGTAAGAGGTGTGTACTGTGCTAAGGGAGTACATAGGAGGGATCCGCTAAGGGATTTGCTAAATGTGCCTGTGGGACATATAGAAAACTTGTAGAAAAGGAGATTATATGCAAGGATACTGATGCTTTAAGAAAATTAATGGAATCACTGTACTTAGAATTCCCTGACACCTGACTTGTGAGAATTTAGTGCTGATCATCTAATCTTACTGCCATGTACTTTAAAACTGTATTTATTTGGATAATAAAAAGTAGGAGTTTATTTTTATGGTCACAAGTACATTGATGCATGTATGTAGATGTGTATGGATATATATTAGATATGTATATGTGTATATATATATCTCATGTATATATATACACACACATATATATGTATATCTATATATGTTTATCTATATATCTTACTTTCTAAAGGACTGAGATGTCCTATAGTTAAACAGACAGCATTAAATACCAACAGCACAAGAGTCTATTGTTATCAGGCTGGTGTAGCTGAGGATAGGGAGGGAACTGAGAAAAAGAGAAGAGAATATTTATGACATAAAATCTAGAAACTTCATTGTAAAAGTTCTTTTAAGATTTAAAACACACAGTCTTTATTATTCCACCACAAAATAGTTCAAAGGGAAAAAAAAAGTATGTTCCACTGGGAAAAATTACGAGAACCGTTTGATGTGAAGGTTGTAGAAAACATTTATACATGCTCTCATGGAAAGTTAGAATTTCTATTATTATTTTTAAAATCAGTGTAGAGGTGTCACGGTAGAGATTAAGAACTATTTTTACAGTACGGGAAATCTAAACATTAAGAAAAAATTTAATTTTCTATTTTTGATGCTCTTGTTTATACCGTTTTACCCACAACATAAATTCAGTATAAGGAAAGGCTTTTGCAATCAACTATCACATGTTTAAAAGCACAAAGAAATAGTTGTGAGATAAATAGTTTTCCAGTTTCTAGGTAAGTCCAGCTTATCTAACTAGATTACTAAAGTTCCTTGGAATTAACAGATAATAGGGAAGAGGGCTGATGTATAAAAATTAGTGTGTAATTAAAGTATAAGTCAGCCATGAAATAAACATTTTCCTGAGACAAACATAGTTTTGGATAGTCTTTTTTAAAAGATTAAGAAAAGGATTCATAAAACTACTTTATTTTTTTTAAGATTTTATTTATTTATTCATAAGAGACAGAGAGAGAGAGAGAGAGAAGAGAGAGAGGCAGAGGGAGAAGCAGGCTCCCCGCTGAGCAGGGAGCCCGATGCAGGACTCGATCCCAGGACCCTGGGATCATGACCTGAGCCGAAGGCAGATGCTTAACCATCTGAGCCACCCAGGTGCCCTTATAAAACAACTACTTTAATGGCTAAAAAGCACAGTAAGAAATTCAACATTTATGCTGAACTTTTATTTCAAAGAGTTTTTGGTCTTTAAGTATACTTTCAAGGAAAAAAAATCCTCAACACCAAATCCTGTTGACACTATCTCTTTAAATCTTTCTTAAATAGATCCCCCCCTTTCCATTCCTATTGTGAAAGATTGGGTTCAGGTTCTTATCTCTTATATGAAATATATTAATAGCCTCCCAAGATGCCTGTCTTGTTCAGTTATTCTATGAGGAAGACAGTAAGAAAGAAACTTTTGAGTTAGGACCCTCTGTTATTTGTTGCTTTATACCACCAAACCTCACAACAGCAGTTTAGAGAGGCTCTTAAACGGTCCAGACTGCTCAAGAAAGTTCAGACCCAGTGTAGGGGGTATGCCAACCTAAAAGTCTACAGTGTTTTCGAAAAATTTCAGTTGTGAAGTACTCCCCCAACTTCCAAGCCAGACAATAGGTTTGACAAGACCTTACAAACTGAGGGTTTTAATAACACCGATGGTCATATTGTGAGGAGGCAGGACATACAGCATGCCTTCTCATACACTGCCTATGGGAGAAAACACAGTTTTAGCATTGCAGAAGAACAATTTTGCAACAGCTAAGTATATAAATTCTAAGAAATCATCTCATAGATAAACCCTCATAAGGAAGGAAGAACATACACATGCATGCATGTGTGAAGTAATGGCAGAAAGACTGCAAAAATGTACTGTTCATCAAGAGGGAATTGGCTTAATAAATTGTTGTACACCCATACAAGTGAAATCTAAAAGATGAGGTATAATCACATGGAGCGATTTAAAAAATAAATATTAAGTAAAAAAATCTAATTGCAGTACATCACTTAATTCCCATTTGTATAAAAAAAAGTAGTATATTTTTGGGTGCATGCATATATATGCAGAGACTATTTCTGGATAGTTATGCAATAATTTATGAACATAGGTTACCTCTGAAGAATAAAAGTAGGAGGGTCAGAGGAGTACTGTTCCTCATCTCTGCCCTGCTGTACTGAACTTTTCCTCATATATGCCTTTCTCTACTGTCAGAAATTTTCTATTAGTATGTATTACTCTTGTAATGTAAAAATACTCAACGGAAAAGAAAACTAGCATTTGATGACAACTTCTTCTAACACATTCTACTCATCTAACTTCACACTAGCTAAAGATACAGCAAACACAATAGATGCCTAACAAACATGCCTAACACACATTTATTGACTATCTTCTAACCTACTCTGTGCCAGGACTGTTTAAGCAGTGTTGAACAGCTGAAGTCTTTTTTTTTTTTTTTTTAAAGATTTTATTTATTTATTTGCGAGAGAGAGAATGAGAGACAGAGAGCACAAGAGGGAGGAGGGTCATAGGGAGAAGCAGACTCCCCGCTGAGCAGGGAGCCCGATGCGGGACTCGATCCAGGGACTCCAGGATCATGACCTGAGCCGAAGGCAGTCGCTTAACCGACTGAGCCACCCAGGCGCCCGAACAGCTGAAGTCTTTAAAGTAGAAATGAAGGAAGTAATAGTCCCAGTTTTCACATTCCCTCCACCCACCCCTCAGCTCCCATACCATCCCAAAGAAGGATATTCTTAGTCGTGGCATTCTAGAATTAGGGCTGTGATTAGAAAAGGCTATGGTGTTAGTGAATCTTTTGTTGTTGTTGTTTATTTAAGTCATCTCTACACCCAGCGTGGGGCCCAAACTCATGACCCTGAGATCAAGAGTCGCATGCTCCTCTGCCTGAGCCAGCCAGTTGTTCCTGTTGGTGACTCTCTTTGGACAAAGTGTTGCCTCTGCTAAATCCCCGAGGAGGCTCTTTTCCAGGGAAAACTGGCAGGGTTGGGTTAAATCTCAAGGTATCAACTATCTAACAAGAAAGATGACCCAGCCACAGCATGCACACCTCATTACTACCACTCAGTTCTCTTTTAGTATCTCCTTCCTTCCTAGTATCTCCTTCTTCCTCTCAGAGCTGGGCCAGGACTTCAACAGGCACCCCTGGTTTTTACCTCAGGAGTGAATCCTTCCCAGGGGCCAATTAACTACCATCCTCCCTAGGAAATAGTGGCCTAACTATCATTGGCTCAATCTTATCAGGTGTGGATTTTTAGTATACTATTATTCACATCTTTATTATCGTAACAACTTATAAACAGGCAGACACTTGCTTTCCTTTATTTCCCATGGAAAGAAAATCATAATATTCTTTAAAAATATCCTCAAATAAAAATTTGTTATTGCCTTACATATATTTGAACAAGAATGGGTGAAGCTAACACATACAAAAACAAAAATTACACTTGTAAAAAATGTCAAACACAATGCAAGTATTGCTTGAAACAATCATTTAAAAATCATCTAATGGGGCTACTGGTCCCACAATTTACCCTACTACTTAGCCTCCTAAAGCAGACATTGAGGGCACACAACACAGGACTATGGAGAAAAGAGTTAGGAAAACCACAGACATTCAAATAGTGGAGCTAATAGTGACAGAAAATGGTAAGAAAGTGGCTCCATAGGCCACTGTGAAACACAGGGTGGCTTCTCACCTTCTCCCTTACCTCCACTTCTACCTGCATGCATCACGGGGCTGCAGGTGGAAAGCTCCAGTGGGAGGACTGCATACGTTTAAAAAGTAGAAAATGTAAATGGGGTCAGGCAAAGTTTACGGCTGCTGAGCTGCTGAGGCCCAGGATGCTGTCTATCTGCCTGGAAGTGTTATCAATTCTGAGGAGGACAACAGTACTGAGGAGCGCCCAGGTGGGGGAAACTGGAAAGTGCCTATTTAAGTCTTACTCTGGGTTCAAGGATAGATGGGGAAAGCTTTCAGGTTTCTTACCATGTAGCCTAGTCTTGTTCAGTAATTTAGGAGAAGAGGTAGGGATTCTGTCAAATGAAATATACATGAATAGAGAACACAAAAGAGAAATACATACACTAAAGTTAAAAAAGTATTAATTTGCATCCTCTTGTTATTACTAAATAAGTGCCAAAATGCTGCCAGAAGTAATCATACTCAGTACAGTCTGAAATGACAAATTTTCATTTTATATAATTTGCTATGGCCATAAAATATATTAATGCGAATGTGTATGTCCACTGGCAGATTTGTGGTTCTACCATGAGAAGCCCTAAGTTAATAGCCTACTTGAAGATTTCTTTTGGCAACTTTAGGCCATCATGTAGAAAACTCCCCTCCCAAATTTCATATATAAACACACACAAAAATAAGCATTATGTGAAAAGTAAATGTAATCTATGGAATATGTATCTTCTGTAAATAAGCACAATTAAATTTATAGATACCACGTATCCAATGTTCTGTGACAATTTAAAGTTAATGCCTCCCACCCTTGCCCCCATCTCCTGGATTAAAAAAAAATATTATCCATGATAACACTTCTTGTTCTTCCTTTAGTTTACAAAAAAAAAAAAAAAGTAGTAATCCTGTACCAGTACCAGCAAAACTTAGGTCTTGAGGGACACCCAAAGACTGTCTATATTTAGAAACCAGAGGGGTGCCTGGGTGGCTCGGTTGGTTAAGGGTCTGCCTTCAGCTCAGGTCATGGTCCCGGGCTCCCTGCTCAGAGCAGAGGCTGCTTCTCCCTCTGCCTCTGTCCCTGCTCCTCCCCTGGCTTGTGCTCCTTCTATTTTTCAAATAAAGAAATAAAATCTTAAAAAAAAATAAACTTTAGAAAACAGAAAGGTAAAACAAACTTAATGATACAATTTTATCTAACTGAACATTAAGAGGAGAAAATCATCCTATGTCATATAGTGATCCCCATAAAACTTAGACACCTCAGTATCTTGTTCAACAATTAAGTTCCATTTAGCTCAAAATAGATTTCAATGCCATGTGCAGTTTTCAGTTACTGAACTAAGCTGAGTCTGTGGCTACAACATACACAGTATTCCTCTTTGACAGGTTATTTACCTTCCTGTTACCAATTCTTGTAAGTATTAAAAGTAAATGATTCGCCATCACTGAGTTCCATGGTCAGACCTAAGAGTCACCTGGCTCTGACTTGAATGGAAATGACGATGTTAAAGGGAAAATGGTCTGAGAGAAGGACAGCCTCTGTTGAAGGGCAGGGGAAGGTTCACTGACCTCTGGGCACTCTACTCCATTGTGGTGAATCACTGCTTTGGGGAAGCAAAAGACCCTGTGGCCCATAAAACCTGATGATATTAAGAAGAGGGAAGGAATTTACACTTAGAATCCAGGGTCACTACTAGAAATACAACTTTAAAAATTCAAGGGTAAGGAAAAACACTCTATTTAAAAATGAATTACTAATGTTCTTTCCTTTAAAAAGTATCTGGTAAACCCATATCATACAGATGTTCATTACTTATTCAATGTACAGCATTGAGAGATAAATAGAACTGTTAGAATACAAAAATGCCAAGGGTAATTCAACTACTGCAGTGTAAGTGTGGCATAACTGATTCATCATGACATACAATTTTCTAAAAGCTATTCTGTTAGAAGGCAATAAATGAGTGCATAAATGATTTACATTCTTCTGAACCATGGTTATTATTCAGTATTTTATTCTTAAAAATATATATACCCTCTACTATTATGTTTATTCTCTAGGGTATAATAAAAACATAATTGAATTTGATGAAAAATAGACTTTATTCTAAATGTAGCATACAGCACATATAGCTACTCCCTTATTTTATCCCTTGTGAAGATCAATGGTCACTTGAGGTGGTTCTGTTCTAGGTTTGTTTTAATATATGGGCAATAAAATATTTTTAATTTAAAAATTATATCCTTATAGTCCATGTCATATTTTCTTTTTAATAACATCTGAGTTTTGACCTAAAAAACAACTTATGAATGCAAAATACAATATTTTAATCACTATTTTATTTCTAAGCATGATTTCTTATTGATCAGGTAGGGCAGGAAATTAACTACAGATGGTTTAGCAAATAAAAATGAAGCAGTCTATAACAAAAGCATCAGAGTTCAGTGATTTGTTTTGTTTTGAAAAAACCTAAATGCTCTTATGAAGACAGGTTACCTCTTAAAAAATATTTAAAATTTGTTTTAATATAACCATCTCTGGAATTTAGATAAATGACTTATAAATATATTTAAGCTAGTATTATTTTCATTTATAAGTTTCTTTGGGTTAAAAATTGCGCCATAAAATATATTAATATATAAACTATATAAATATGCAATTACACTAAAGTTTAATACGGTTATTTTATATTTATACATAAATTATACTACATAGGCTATAGTATGGTTAAATTACATTATATATGCTATCTTTAAAAAACATATAAACACATATATGTATATGTATATGCATGTGTGTATGCGCGTGCATACATATATACGTGTGTGCGTGCGCATGCATACATACATGGGCAATGCAAATGCAAATTCAAAATAAGAGGCTTAATTCTCCCTGCTGAAAATAAGGGAACAGATTTCCCTCTCTTCCTTTTTCTTAAAAGTATCTTAGAAATTTGCAATTTTAAGAATTTTTTCGGGGTGGCTGGGTGGCTCAGTTGGTTAAGCGACTGCCTTCGGCTCAGGTCATGATCCTGGAATCCCAGGATCAAGTTCCGCATCGGGCTCCCTGCTCGGCAGGGAGTCTGCTTCTCCCTCTGACCCTCCTCCCTCTCATGCTCTCTCTCATTCTCTCTCTCTCAAATAAATAAATAAAATCTTTAAAAAAAAAAAAAAAAAAGAATTTTCTCAACTCCATGAAATGTGTCCCTTAAAAGACTAGATAGACCTTTTGTCAGCTTTCTCAGCCAGGACTATCTTTCTCAAGAACCTGAAAGCCATCTTTTCAAAATGCAAACAAGCAAGGGAGATGGCTCCTTGGCGCCGAATTCCTGCCCAAGATTAGGAGCGTAACTTCAGTATATGCACTTTGTTCCAATCTGCAAAATCACATCTTGTCACAAAGATACGAGAAGTGTGTTTCTCCTCAGGATAAAACCAATTAGCTAACACAGGTATCCTTTAACACAGGTGAAGTTATGATGAACTATGCGTGGAAATGTGCTGCCAAATCCTCCACGTGAAGACGAGCTATCACTTATCTTGAAAACATATTTGTAATGAGTCGTATCTACTAGGTTACATAAATGGGTGAGATTCCTAGCTCTGTCTTTGCATTCTCTTAGCAGAATGCCTGTGATATGCATTGCACTCTAGTTTAATGCCTGTTGAATAATAGAAGTGTTTTTGTTCTCTTCTGCCTTTGTGGAGAGAATGTCGGGATGGGAGATTTTGGTTTGTTTTTGTTTTTGTTTTTTTTTTAAAGATTTTATTTATTTATTTATTAGAGAGCGAGCGAGAGAGAAACAGCATGAGAGGGGGGAAGGTCAGAGGGAGAAACAGGCTCCCCGCCGAGCCGGGAACCCGATGTGGGGCTCGATCCCAGGACTCCGGGATCATGACCTGAGCCAAAGGCAGTCACTCAACCGACTGAGCCACCCAGGCGCCCCGGGAGATTTTGTTTTTAATTATAATTCCCCAACATTATGCTTTCTTTTGAATTTAAGTTATTTATGCCCTTTGTTATGACAAAAAATTGACTTCATTCTTATATAAAACATGAGGGAAAAAAAGTCCCACTCACTTGGTTTGGTTTCTTTGACAATTCAGTATAACTATACCTTAAAATTTAAAAATGGAGATACTATGTATCATTCTACATTAGAAATTTTTACTGTAGTCTGCATATTTATAACCTACATGAGGTGAATTATTAGAACCCTCAACTAAAAGGATTCAAATACGTGAACTGATTGACTCTAAGATCCACAAACATATAAAGACAAAGGCCCTTCTGTCAAAAAACATATTAATGGAAAACTCCTTAGCTGTCCTTGCCACCCTTAGGGTTTGGTAGCACTAATTTTGGAGTAGGTGATGAAGACTAACGGTGCATAGCAACTCTCTATGGAGTCTCCAGCCTTCCAAGTGTAAAGGAGACTTACAATGACAAACATTACATAAAAATAATATATTTTTCATGTTCTCTTTTCAACAACTCAAGCAATCCATGGCCTTATGCTTATACCATTTTATTACCTTAATTTCAGATTTTTAATTTCTATGCTTATCTATCAAGTGAGGATGCGTAATGCTAAGCATATTAATGAAAATTCAGGCCATCAATATTGGCAAACTAAGAAATTAATAGAAATTCAATAAACTTTTTTACCTATTTGAAAGCAGTGCCTAAATTTTCAAGTCTTATTTAAAGTACTAATCAGGGGCACCTAGGTGGTTCAGTTGGTTAAGCATATGTCTGCCTTTGGCTCAGGTTGTGATCCCAGGGTCCTGGATCATCAAGCTGGGCTCCCTGCTCAGCAGGGAGTCTGCTTCTCTCTCTGCCCCTCCCCCTCATGTGTGTGTGCACTCTCTCTCTCAAATAAATAAAATCTTTAAAAAAAATAAAGTACTAATCAGATAAAGAAAATCATGTTAAATTCAACGGGGAAGGGTCTCATCAATTTTTTTCAGGAGTTAACACTAAAACTAGACCAGGTGAAGTATGTGTGAATGAAACATGAAACCAACTTATTTTAAGTAATTAGCAATATTTACCTTGTAGCATTTTGTTCTAACTTTTCATCAATGTCACTGAAGATCTGCTTAAATTCCAAGTCTCCAGGAAAAGAATTTAACAGACAATGTAGGTCAAAAGAATTATGGGAATATTCATCTCCACAATCCATTCTGAGGAATAAGAATAAAAAACATGTCAGTTTCTCCAAAATAAAGGAAAAATACCCTCCAGTTGTGATATTAAACCAAAAATAGAAATTTCCACTTACAGGTAAAAAGAAATATAGCAGTAGGAAAACTAGGGTACTATTAAACTAGATAGAATGTTTTGTTATTTAATTTTCATGAGGTGTGACCTAATTTTCACACCTCTCTATGGTTTGAAAGCTCAACAAAACAGCACCCCTCAGAGTACTTAAGCATCCTGCTGCTTCTCCCTGTAACCAAGAGCTCCAAAGGAAATCACAAAGTCTCCTAGACCACTGTGAACAAGGGTGGTGGCAGCAAGAATTAAACTCCCTCCCTCCACTCTTGTCAAATACTGACTGATCTGGAAATCCTAACCTCTGAATTTTAAGTGTCATCTGCTAGCCCTATTTATATGTGAAGAAGGCAAAATTTTCCTTGAGTTCCTCTATCACCCCTGTAAACCTACATACCTATAACCGACTAAAACTTACATATGCTACTCTTCATAGAGAGATACGCATTTTCCCACTATCAGATCATTCATTCAGTCAGTCTATATATACTCTTGAATGTTTGATATCTAAAAGGCACTGCTGTTGAAGCCGGGGATATAGTTGCAACAAGTCAAAGTCCCTGCCTTCATGGAGTTTTTATCTGTTTTAAGAACACATAAGCAGGTATACTTTACAAAAGATCACATGGTAAGAAGTGCTATGAGCACAAGTAAAGCAGGGCAACGGGACAGACTGAAAGTGATGGAGATGGGGCAGAATGTGAACCATTTTATTTAGGGGTATGTTATTTTTAGATATAAAATAGTGCTTATAAAGTATATAATGACTGATGGCATAAATGAATTAGAAATTTAAACATTATAAAAAATATACATGAAATAAATATTAACAAGAAAAAGGCTTGGGGAATGTGCTTTTAGTTTGGATAAACACAAAATACATGAAAAATTGTCTAAAAAGTTTTGCAGACACTTCTATAACGAAATAGCTGAAGACAACTAAAACATTTTAATGTAAAAGTCTATGGCGCTCTTTGAGGAAGACGCGGTCGTAGCTACAGCGGAGGTTTGGACGCCCCGCTCCTGCTCCTGATTCACCGCTGTTCGCTCTCACGGAGGAACAAGTCGGTCAGGAAGCCGTGCCGCAGCCATGGCTTTTAAAGACACCGGAAAGACACGCGTGGAACCGGAGGTGGTGATTCACCGAATCAGAATTACTCTCACCAGCCGCAACGTAAAATCTTTGGAAAAGGTATGTGCTGACTTGATCAGAGACGCAAAGGAAAAGAATCTCAAAGTGAAAGGACCAGTTCGGATGCCTACCAAGACTCTGAGAATCACTACAAGAAAAACTCCTTGTGGTGAAGGTTCTAAGACCTGGGATCATTTTCAGATGAGGATCCACAAGCGACTCAATGATTTGCACAGTCCTTCTGAGATTGTTAAGCAGATTACTTCCATCAGTATTGAGCCAGGAGTTGAGGTTGAAGTCACCATTGCAGATGCTTAAATCAACCTTTTTAATAAATTGATTATCAGTTGTTAAAAAAAAAAAAAAGTCTATGGCATCACAAGGTTTGTCATTTATAAACTCAATTTCAAATACAGAATAATCACAGATATGTCATTTTAAAATACCAAAATTTTCATACACTTATATCCTTTCAAAATATTTTGCAGCAAAAGGTGTAATTTCTCGTTTGTGAACAAATATTTACTCATAATGTGTCATAATAAATACTAGTTTGAAATCAGGCTAAAAAATAGCCAAAAACTTATAAGCTAAATGGTAGAACACTGTATAGCCATCAGAAGTTATACATCTTTAGGGCACCAAAACTTCAATACTTCCATACAACCAATGAGTTTGAGATCCTCTTGTCTCCCTAGCAGCTCAACTAGTTATAGCTATTATCAGTGTATTTCCTTTATACTAAATCCAATGGTCAATATTACTAATAATGAATTCAGCTTCTGTATTTGCATGTTTTTGAATCATTTGGGGTAGTTCAGATGATGAGCCATTCAACAATTGTTGCAAGAAAATAAAATGTCACTTTCGTAATGAAAAAATTTGATTGGCTAAGGGTTTTGTAGAAAGCTCAAACTTAACATAATAATAATAATAAAAAAAGAAAGCTCAAACTTAGTAAATACTTTGTAGCTTGCCTGTCTAATAAAACCAGTTTTATATCAATACTCTGTTCAGACTTGTCTTAATTTGTCAATACTATAAAGCCTCATTAGTTCAGATTCTATATATTTAAAACATAAGAAAATAGGTATAGAAGTCAGCTTAAATATACAGCAAAATAGCAATATGACTTGTTATGTATCTACTATGTACAAACCAATTACATCATCTTCCTTAATCCTAATAACTCTATAAAATAGTTATTATCCTCATTTATAGTGGAAGTAAGGTGGGCCCAGAGATTAACTAACATGCACATGTTCCATAGCTGCTACCTGGTGTTAAGAGTAGAATTTAACTGGGTTTATTTGGTTCTAAAATTTAACGGTGTCTGTCTCCTGAGAAATGAATCACTTACTGCATACAAAATACAGTTTTGTAGAAATATTAACCAAAATGTTAAAATGGTTATCCCTGGATATTTAGACTACAGTTGATATTTATTTTCTTCTTTGTACTTAGTGCTTTCCTATATTTTGCCAGTAAGTACTAATTTTTACATGTTAAAAAGCAAAATTCAACCAAGTAAATTTGAAGATCTAACTGGCTTTGCTAAACTATTTATGAATCGGCAGCTCCTCCTCCAGCAAATAGAGAAGCACTCCAGGAGTTGTACAAAATGGAAAGATTTTATTGAACACGGTAGGGGCATAAGAATAATTAGTAAAAGAAAAGGATTGTTCCAGACAAGGCTGTTTTCTAGAGGAAATATAAGGGGTCTTATTATGCAGATTATCTCATCTTTCTTTAGGGGATGGAGAGGACACAAGTGACGGGACTTATTGGCACTGATGGAAAGAAAAATTTCCTGATTGACCAGTTAAGGCCACATTTCTGGTGGAAGCTGAAATTGCAATTAGATTGGGTATTAAACTCCAGTTTGGGAATTTGGTCTGAGTGATACCTTTTTGGGCCTGTGGTTTTCTTTTTTAAACATACGTAATTAGGAAAAATACTTTAAAAAGAAATTATGCCTGCTCTCAAGGAGCTTTTGATCTTTTATTTTACATTTTCTATCTGTCTTCATTTGAAACATCTTCCAATCTTAACACTCTCTTGCCAATTTGTGTTTATCATTCCTCTCAAAATCTAACTCAAAACTGATATAATTCCTAAATATCTCCTGACTAACTGAAAATTTCACCAAACTTTTTGTATTATTTTGTGGTTTTTGTGCTTGCAAGTGCTGTTAAAAGAAATCTGTGGTTCTGTGTATTGTGGTATTAAATATGTGTTGTATCTTTCATTGAAATGAGTGGAGTAAAACAATAATGGACTGAAACATGTTAAGCATTCAGATGGGGTTCGGGACATGATTTTGAAGGATATCCAATATATATAGTTGTGAGATTTTTCTGTATCTCTCAGTAGAGAAGTTAATCAATAAGTACAAAGAATACATTAAGGGAATGCCATTTGATAACAACAGGGTACCAGAATGATGATGGTTCAGAGCTTTCACATGATTAGCATCCATCTGTGATGCTTTTGTATTTAAGATACCGTTCCAAGGTGATGAAGGACAATAGAAAAATAAAGAGGTAAAGAGGCAGCAAGTTTAAAATGCTGTGTGATAGGATAAGAGAAAACTTCATGGGCAAAATAGAATAGGATGAGGAAATTAACCAGAATGAAGAGAGATTCACAGGACCAACATGAGAAATAAATTAAAAGGACAGAGTAGACTGTGGTAAGTGATGCTCAAGTTTGAATGTAAAAGTTTAAACTTGAATGACAGAACAGAATGGCAGTGATCCCTGTAGGACTGTGGTGACAAAGAAGCACACATTGAATGGGTATGAGGATAGGCACTAGTCCTCTCACTTCCTTCCATGCACTCCATGGGCCCACAGTGTGACACTGTGCCTGGGCATCATGAGGAGGACAGGGAGGGAGAGGGAGAAGGAGAAGAAGAGGGAGATTGGATAGTCTTTCCTCTAAAGGAGTAGAGACAGTAAAAAAAAAAAAAAAAAAAAAAAAAAGACAGTAAGAAAAGGAGCCAAAAGAAAGAGCACTGTTATTCTCTAAGTAAAAATAACTATGACCTTAACAACAAAAAAGTGAATTATTAAGGGACTAACATAACTTGACAAATACCTCAGTGGTATTTCAGAAAGACAGAAAAACCTTTAAAAAATTTAGAGGGAAAAGGAGGTGGCTGTGAAGTTGTGTCAAGATAGAGCTTCACATTCTGCTTATGTTTCTGTACTACTAACTATTAAACTGTTGTCACCAGGGAGGTAATCATCATTTGACATAATGAAGTCTCTTATCCTAATCTATGATCAACCAAAAATGGGAGTTGAAACTTTTTAAAGTAGAGTAACTTTGTTTTTGAAACTGTCATTCCATAGTACTATTTTTAAATATTCATTCTTCTGTAATGTTTCTGATCATTTTTGGTATAAGATTAAAAAAACAGTGCTTAATATTTCAAACAAGTATTAACAGCCAATCTAATATTAATTATTGCCTTTTAAAAATGAGTAATGTTTGAAGAATTGTATCTAAGCCAAATATTTATAGATCAAATTTCAGCCACAGGCAAATTGTAAGAGTTGAGTTATAAATTCTTAAGAACAGTGACTATAATAAAATATGTACATATTATAAGCACGGCCAGAAACACTAAAATAAAGCAGTAAAAAAAAGTCAAACCTCATGTGATCAAAAGAAAGCCCACAAAAGTAATTTTGGAATCTCACTTGTCTTTTAACATATTTTAAAAAGATACCTTTCTAACCTAGGGTCTCTTTTTCATTATTTAAACACATATAATGATTAGAATCCTGATTTTATCTTTTTTTCCGTTTCTTCAATAATAAAAATCCAGAGTGCCATTTTTCTTATAACCAACCAAATGCATGCTTTCTCATAATCATCTATATACTTTTAAAAAGTGAAAAAAGACATAAAGACCAACCATTGGGAAAAAATCTACACTGCAAATGAGTTAAAGGGAAACATTAGGACCATGTGACTTCTCTGTGGAAAAGCCCAGAGAGGAAGGTCCCATGCCTTTTCAGACCTATGCACAACTGTGGACTTAATGTGTCCACCAGCTCTAGTTTACCTGAAGTCCTACTGTGTAGCCTAAAATAAACACTTTCAATGAACATGGCAAAGAAATGTTCTGATTAAAAATTTATGTTTCACATTTAACTAAACAAGTTTCAAAATGTTCCACTATACTAAAACACATTTAACTCTAAACACCATTGAATCAAGAATCAATAGATTTGAGTTCTGATCCTAGTTCTGTTAATGTGACTTTGAGTAAGTCACTTGATCTCTCAAGAGGGACAGAGCTCACATTCCTCATTTACAAAAGGAGATGGATGGATTTATTAGGCTCTGAGGTTTCTTCTAGCTATAAATTTGCTGTATTCTATAAGGAATGGTAGGAGGAGGACATATTTCTGAAACGCTCTCCCCCCAAATTAACTTTTCCAATGGACTATTTCACTCATTAATACCATCATTCTTCCTGTATCATGCACTCAGAGCCAATTTTAATTATTTCCTTTTCCCTTCCCCAGGACTGTTACATGAAAATTGAATCGATAGCTTAGTAAGAAATAACATGTGAAAAGAGGAAATGTGAGGTAGCAAGATATTCTTTTATGGTAATAGGTAGATGCCCATACTGTTTCATCCCCAACCCCCCAGCTTTCTAAAATATTCTAAGAAGCAGCTAGCCCATGTTTCTGGGCTCCTCTGACTTGGCATACTCTTCACTCAACAAAAGATGCATGAAACCAACTGACTTTGGGTATTATGCCTCCACAAGGAACAGGGTGACATTAGGGAATCATACCTTCACAGACATCATGTATCCCTAACCCATTATTCTTTGTATTCTTTTTTTTTTTTTTAAAGATTTTATTTATTTGACAGAGAGAGACACAGTGAGAGAGGGAACACAAGCAGGGGGAGTAGGAGAGGGAGAAGCAGGCTTCCTGCGGAGCTGGGAGCCTGATGCGGGGCTCAATCCCAGGACCCCGGGATCGTGACCTGAGCCGAAGGCAGACACCCAACGACTGAGCCACCCAGGTGCCCCTATTCTTTGTATTCTTTATATTCTTTGTATTATTTGTTGTATTGCTGGTTTGGTTTGAGTCACTAGTTTGAAAAAAAAGCAGAGTGAAAATAAATTTTGACCAGCTTTTTGTTCCCAGTCTGGCTCATTTTTACTTTTCCATCCATACCTAGTCACAAAGTAGTTCGCCTGGATCATTCACAAAGTCTTACCAATATCATAAATATAACTTTACTAAAAATCGGTATCATAACTTTCCCCAAATCTTGAAAATTTTATTTAGTTCAGTGTATTCATTTATTCAGACATGGATTAAAGGTATGGTGGCTAAATAGTAATTTTAATAATTACAGCTAACTTTTATAAAGCATTTTTATGGACCATTGATTATTCTAAGTACTTTATATGCATGAACTCTTTTAATTCTTACCATAATCCTATGGGATAGATACTATTATATTCTCCACATTAAAGATGTAGAAACTGAGGCACAGAGAGGTTTTTGAGTTGCCCAAGATCACTTGCATAGGAAGTGGCAAAGCTGGGATTCCAACTGCTTCAGTGGCTATCCTTAATCCCAATGCTATAAACTGCCTCCCTGTATAGACGTGTACTTAAAAAAAAAAAAAACATTATTTTACGTCTTATACATATTGACTTATTTACTACCATATGTATTTGACAGCTTTCCCTAGAACCATTATAAATTTCCTTCATTATGAAACCAATTTTCAAAAATAAATTTTTTTTTATTCTTATGTTAATCCCCATACATTACATCATTAGTTCTAGATGAAGTGTTCCATGATTCATTGTTCGTGCACAACACCCAGTGCTCCATGCAGAACGTGCCCTCCTCAATACCCACCACCAGGCCAACCCATCCTCCCACCCCCCTCCCCTCTAGAACCCTCAGTTTGTTTTTCAGAGTTCATCTTCTCTCATGGTTCGTCCACCCCTCCGATTTCCCCCGCTTCATTCCTCCCCTCCCGCTACCTTCTTCTTTTCAAAAATAAATTTTAAGGCTAGATCTTCCCCCTGTGATATTTCAAAGTCACCAGAAATTTCTTTCTTTTCATCAATTACTGAAGTTGAAATTTCAATGCTTTAGCCTTTCCAAAGACTGAGAAACAACCCAAATGGATCTCAATTTGTTGACAGTCATTTAAAATACCTTATGCATCAGGGGCCCCTGGGTGGCTCAGTCGTTAAGCGTCTGCCTTCGGCTCAGGTCATGATCCCAGGGTCCTGGGATCGAGCCCCCCGTCGGGCTCTCTGCTCAGCAGGAAGCCTGCTTCTCCCTCTCCCATTCCCCCTGCTTGTGTTCCCTCTCTCACTGTCTCTCTCTGTCAAATAAATAAATAAAATCTTTAAAAAAAAAAATAAAATAAAATAAAATACCTTATGCATTAAAGTCCTATATTAGGAAATATAGAACTTGACATTCTATTCTTTATTTTCTCAACTCTCATGTATGTATTAGGATTCCTATCACAGACTGCTATGCTTTCTATTAACAATTGCAGAAAGTCTGATTATTTTAATGGTATGAGTGGGAATATTAATATATATCCAATAAGTAAGCATATTAACATGTTATGGCTATTAAAATCCCCTTTGTAACTCCTCTATTAGTAATTTAAATATGTGCATGTATGAGGTAGAAATTGACAGGATCAGTCAGAATACACTATTGTAGCTTGACAAGCAAACAGAATTAATTGTCATATGTTTTACCCACCAAATCTGACGCTGCTTTCTTTATTCTTCAATGCACTTCTCTTTCTAGAAAATATTTTTATTTTATTAACTCTATAATCTTCAATATGTAATCCTAGCCATCTCTTGCTTTAATACAACACTGAAACAAAGATAATGTGAAAACAAATTTTAATTTCCATATTCTTTTATAACTTAGCACTCTATATTTTACATGATTTAAAAGTCATAAAATTATTATATATTTTTAGATTAGACCTAAAGATAGTCACAAATCATGGGGTTAAGGATTAACATGGGATAATGAATTTTCAGGTACAGTAAATACCTTATTAATTTGGAAAGTAGTACAGTAGAAAGTTTAAGTTATGGAGTACTTTAAAAAGGCAATTGTATTGCCTATCAACTAGGAATAATAACAAACATAGCTTGTAAGATGTGTTGATTACATTTTTAAGGAATTTTCTTTTAATAACTAGGTAAGAATGATTTAAACTTAGTATGCACTCTGTATCTAAATTGGTGCTTCTAAAGAATGTGGGTCTTAAAGTATGTTCCAAGGATTTAAGAATTTCTCCTAAAATGCTGTTAATAATATTAAGTTAATAGTATTAATAGTATATTATCACTAACTAGTTCTGTATCATTAATATACCTTTCATCTGACTATAAACATGTTCGTTTCTTGCTTTTTAGAAACCAACAAAACCCTCCCTAGAACCTCCTTCTATTCATAGCCCAACATCTGCAAACAGTAGTCCAATATTTCCTCATCTTTTATCTCCTCTCTCATTCACTTCTGAATTCAGAGCAATCTGGTTTCTGCTTCTATTTTTGCACTGAAAGTGACAAAATATTTTTCAATTCCTATCATACTTAATCTTTGCACTATTTGGTACAGACAGCTACTCCTTCCTTGACGTGTCCTCTCTTGCCAATCTTCCTAAGTAGTACAGCTTCCTAGTACCTTTCTTGTCCCTTACACATTTATTCACAGGTTCCTGGTAGGAGTTCCCAATTTAGGTAGCTGTCCAGCTCTAATTTCTCTTTTTTAATCTGATAGACAATGTAGGGAATTAAATTCTTAAATCCTTGACAATGTCAGTTTCTATGCTAGAGGACCCAGCTTTCCTGTCATAACTAAATATCCAAGATTAGAAATCTCACCCAAACTGAACCAACAGATGCAAAGAAATCCTGAAACTTGGAATGAAAGCTGGGATAGGGAACCACTTAGTGGTATACCAACCAAGTTAAATACAGTTAAATTCAAGAGAAGGTGCATGGATTTTTTCCTGAGGCCCTATAAGGCCCACTTCCCTTCCTTCTGAGACTAAAAGTTCATATAGTTGTTTTTGGGTTTGTTTTGGTTTGATTTTGTCAGAGACACACAATAAATCTTCTCCCTGTTCCACTGAACAAGAGCCACTGTTTTTTTCTTTGCTTAAATTAACCAGACTAGTTTTGTGTGATATTCAGAGAGTTCTCTCTA
Source organism: Leptonychotes weddellii (assembly GCF_054177405.1). Taxonomy (NCBI): domain Eukaryota; kingdom Metazoa; phylum Chordata; class Mammalia; order Carnivora; family Phocidae; genus Leptonychotes; species Leptonychotes weddellii. Next base: position 75,025,046 of record NC_138375.1, on the reverse strand, counting down.
GAATCTGCTTCTCATTTTAACTACTTTCCCTAAACATTCTTCATTCAAAGCTACTGCTGCTTTTTATATAATTTTACCAGATTAGATTTTGTTGTTTTTTTCTAAAGTATTTTAACTTTTAGAAATTCTGTTTTACTTTTATTCATTTGGATTTCGTCCTCTTCAAATCTCAAAAAAATCTATTCCTATTAGTTTTCAGGTCGTAGTCTTTCCATATATCTCTACTCCCCTTGCCTGACTTGGGAAAGGAAATATAGAAAGTTTTCCTCCCTTTCTCTTCCAGTCCATTTCAGGCTGGAATTCTTCTTATTCTACATGCTTTTCAATGATTAGTCTCATCCATCTATTATCTCTATGATGAAAACTTAAAGTCTGTATCTCTAACCTAGTTCTTCCTCCAAAACCTCAACACATAATTCCAAACATTTACTAGGCAATTCCACATTGCTCTTTCAAAGGCCGCTTGAACTCAACATGTCCAAAATTTAATTCAAAATCTTTTCCTTAAACTGGCTTCTCTTCCTGTATTACAGGGTCACCACCTCCTTAATCTCTCTCCTTTCCTTGCTCTAATAACTTAAATCAGGTGTCAGTCAACTGTAGCACAGTCTGTGTTTTCTATGGCCAGCAAACTATGAATCGTCTTTACATTTCTAAAGAGTTGTAAAATTAAAAAGAAACAAAAAGAATAAGCCACAGTGGACATGTGTAGTCCATAAATTCTAAAATATTTACTATCCGGCCCTTAAGAGAAAGTTTGCTGACCATTGTCTTAAATGATCACCAAATTCTTTGACCCTTTCTCTTCCCTAATATATTAAATGGTAACCAAATGCTCTCAAATTTGACTTCTTCCTCTGTGTGCTTCCAGTGTCTTAAATCTGACATTATATCTTTCTGAAAAAAAATGGAAAAACCTCCTATCTGGCCTCCAAGACTCACACCTTGTGGTTTAATAAGAAATACATTTTGGTTCTTCCTCCTTGTCTCCCTCTACCTCCCACCTTACTTTGTCCTATGAATCTCTTCCATTTGGCCATTCCTGAGTTGTATCCTTTCTAAAAATGCTGTAATCAGAACTACAACACTTTCCTATGAGTCATTCTAATGACTTACTGAACCTGACTAGGGGGTTGTGGGAACCCTCAAATATGTAGTCAGCTGGGCACAAGTAGACATCCCCTGGAGATGTCTTTTGAGGCTCTCATCTAACGTGGGTGCAGTCTTGTGGGACTGAGCCATGAACGTGTGGAGTCTGTGCTAACTATAGGTAGTGTCAGAATTGAATTAAACTGAACTGTAGGACACTGAGTTTGTATCAAACTTGCATATTAGCATTAAATTTCTTCTTTTATAAACGAAATCAGATCATTCGCTACCCTGCTTAAATACCACTGAAGGTTTTCCACAATGAGTAGGACAACTCCAGGCTTTTTATCTTTGCTTTATATATATATATAGTTCTTCATATTTAATTATATTTTTTACCATAACAGTCCTTGATTAACAACTTGAAATAGCATCCTAGCTGTAACTCCCTCTATTAAGGATGTTTTCAGTAGAAAATCATATTTATGGAAGCTATTTACTTCATCAGTGTCCAGAGTATTATTTATAGGCCACATATAACATAATTTAAGATCTTTAAACAAAAAAGTTATCTACAATTGTAGCTTAAACCATTTTTAAATGCTTCTTAAGAACTTAAGCCATTTTTTAAAAAATTGTGAAGAGGTAAGAAAATATACTAGTGAGGGGTGCCTGGGTGGCTCAGTTGGTTAGGCAACTGCCTTCGGCTCAGGTCATGATCCTGGAGTCCCAGGATCGAGTCCCGCATCAGGCTCCCTGCTCGGCAGGGAGTCTGCTTCTCTCTCTGAACCTCCCTCCTCTCATGCTCTCTATCTCATTCTCTCTCTCAAATAAATTAAAAAAAAAAAAAAGAAAATATACTAGTGAAATACCAAGGTTTAACATTTAAGCTATTGAATAAAATTTAAACGTGGTACCTTAAAACTCTTTCCAGTTTCCATTTACAAAAAAAGGAAATTAGATAAAAATTATCTTTAGGGACTCTTCTAATTTTAAAATTCTATTAATCATGTGATCTATTTCTCTAATATTTAATCTTCTGTTTTATTGCCTTTGCAGTATATTTTTTAATTCTATAGTTTAATAGAAGGAAAATTTGTTGTTGGTTAAAGCAAATTCATATCAAATGACCTGAAAATCTATGTAAAAGGCAATCGGTGAAAATAAATATAGGATTTCTTCATGTTAAATCTGAAAATCCATCACTATACTTGCTTTTTACTTTATTTGCTGCTTAACATATCTCAACAGTGAACCTATCATATCAACATAGTCATCATGATCCAAGCTGCAAATAATAGAGTGTCAGTGTCAATTTTACTTTCTCACACTTGCTTCCCTTCACTTCATCTGATTTTAATAATTCCTGTCAAACCACAAACAGTCCAAATTACCTTCATGACACAGAAGCTTTCAAAGAGCAGACAGAATCTCAACTTTCATTTAGCAACTACAAAAGAAAGCTGTCCAGCTGGACAAATATTATTTCCACACCTGACAATCTCTACAGTTGAGCATGCATTTTAATTTTAACTAAACCTGCCAGGAGTTTGATATGAGCTTCTTGTTTTGTGTAGATTGACTCACAGGATTATCAGACCAATGACTGTAATTGTGATGAAAGAACCCAGCATTTTTCTACAAAAGATAAATCATATACCAAAGTTGAAGTATCAAAATGAACATGTAAGACATAATGTGAAGGCATACATTACAGGAGGAAAACTACTTAAATTAGATGGTTTAATTACTAAATAAAGGCTAAACATACAGAATACATTTTTTTTTTTTAATAGTAGGCTCCATTTATTAACCCAATGTGAGGCTTGAACTCACGACCCTGAGATCAAGGATCATGTGCTCCACTGACTGAGCCAGACAGGCACCCCCAGAATATGTTCTTGATATAATTTTAAAAAGAAAAAGCTAGTAAGTAAAAATGAAATGTAAGAAAGTTAAAATTTTATCCATGTATACCATTGAGAAATAGGTTCTAAGAATAAAATGAGATTTTTAAATTGTTTTGGGCTGACTCAATGAATAGTCAAATTTCTAGACCAGGTCTATGTATCAAATTATTTAATAAAACTGATGTTCTTGATAAGATATTAAAAAGTCCACTCTAAACTAATCAATGTGCCCTTGTACAAAGTAAAACTTCAAAAAAATCGTAGCAAAGAGAAATGATGACACTAAGTTTGTAGAAAAGTATTAGAATAAAAGCTACAGTGTACAACTATATTAAAGACTATTATATCTCGAAGTTCATTAAATTTAAGTCTAAAAGTTTCAAATGGTAAACTATTTCTGGGAACATTTCCTGTCTCAGCAAAGCCTAAATTCCTTCTACAGCTATTAGAACCTCACAAAGACACAAATGGCAAGTCTTCTCTCCAACCTGTTACACTTGACACTAATTCTGGGCTCTCCCTTCTTCAAAGGCCAATCCACTGACTATTAGAGCACTGTTTCTCCCCCAACTCTATCCTGGACACCACAGCTGTTGCCTTACCAGCTCCTTCCCTTTTCTTCCTCTTGGTCATTGGACTGGACAGATTAATCCACATCCATGTCTTCTGCTACAACATGTGTGTTGGAGCACTTGTTCTAACTATCCAGCTCCATACTGGATAACTCTCATGGATGTTCCACAGGCACCTCAAACTCAACATGTCCCCAGACAATCTTATCATCTCCCCTCTGAAACTTCCTTCCTTTCTTGAGGTCCCTATGACAGTTAAGAGCACCACTATCAATTCAGATATCCATGTCACTGAGTGGGAGTCATCTTCCACATTCTAACATTCTCTCACTAATCTCATAGCCAAATGATCAGTTTTTTCTGTTATCTCTCATATCCATCCATTTCCTACTGCTCCTTTGTAGATTCAAAGTCCATCATCTCCTTCTACTTCATTTTCTATCCTACCACCAGAATGATCTTTTTAAAACAGAGACAGGAATCAGTGTTTATAGCAAGATTTTAAATCCACAGGACTGGGAGAAAAGTCATATTCTTAAGAGAAAGAAAAATCAGAAGAAGGAGTTAATTTGTAGAGGGAAATTTGGCAAGGAGGGGATCACCCAAACCAGGATGTTTTTTAGAATAAAAAAGGACTCTGAAAAACAAACTGAGGGTTCTAGAGGGGAGGGGGGTGGGAGGATGGGTTAGCCTGGTGATGGGTATTAAAGAGGGCACGTACTGCATGGAGCACTGGGTGTTATACGCAAACAACGAATCATGGAACACTACATCAAAAACTAATGATGTAATGTATGGTGATTAACATAACATAATAAAAAAAAGGTAGTGAAAGTAACTAAAATTATACCATTTTTCAAATTTTATTAACCAATTAAACAGTTTTATTTTATATCTGGACCTACATAATATTCAAAAACAATTTTCAAAAATAACATTCTTTCAAAAAATTCTTATATCTGTGCTCATTAAAGTAAAAAGCCTATATTATTTCAATATCGAAAATATACACATGATTTTCATATACTTTTTAAAAGATTTATTTAAAGAGAAAGAGCACACATTGGGGGGAGGGGCAGAGGGGGGTAGAGAGAGAGACACTCTCAAGCAGACTCCCAACTGAGCAAGAAGCCCAACTGGGGGCTTGATCCCATTAGCCTGAGATCATAACCTGACTGGAAATCAAGAATCGGAGGCTTAACTGACTGAGCCACCCAAGGTGCCCCTCATTTTCATTATATTTCAAAGAATTTCTTAGTTGCATGTCACAGATATTTTTCTGAGGAAAGCATTTTTTTATGATTGTATTATTTTTATATTTTTCCAAATTGCATTTTAAGGTTAGTAAATCTTAATTTTTTTATGGTAACATTGACCTTTTTTTAAAAAGCTTTATTTATTTGAGAGAGAGCATGAGCAAGCAAGTGGGGGGGAGGGACAGAGGGAGAGAGAGAATCCTCAAGCAGTCTCCCCACAGAGTGCAGAACCCCACACGGGCTCAATCTCAGGACCCTGAGATCATGACCTAGCCAAAACCAAGAGTTGGCCACTTAACTGAGCCACCCAAGCACCCTAAGGGTGAGTAAATTTTAAATTGCTAACACCTATATTGTCTTCCTCAGGTGTTATCTGGTGAATTTATTAAGTTCACAGCAAATTTTGCTAAATGAAGAATATCTTCAATTTTAATTTTTAATAATAAAATACATTCTTAAAAGTAGTAGTTTTTGGTTTATTGTCTCCGTGCAGAGTGCCTTTTTTGGACCAATAATTAAAAAAAAAAAAAAACCTCAAATACCCATAAATTAAATTTCTGAAATTAAAAAAAAACTCATCAAATATTTATGATTATTTTTTAATGTTTTGCTAAATTTAGATGCTGCAGAATTATGGGACTTCCCACTTCAACTTTACTCTGAACTAGAATATCAATTTATACAATTTTTAAAAATATAAGCTCCATGAAAAGATTTTTCTCATAAGTCTACATCTTTCAAAACACAATTATGGAATTCTACAACTAAATCTTGTACACCATTTGAGTTCTCATCATTTAATTTGTTCAGTTTCCCCTTAAATTTCATGGGGATACATTTCAAGGTCTTCCTATATGTGAGCTTTGTTTTCAATAATTCAGTTCCCTAAATGCTTCACATAAAATGATTTTTTTTCTCCACCATTTGTTGAACACTTTCATTAAAGATTTCTAACCGATTTTGAAGAAAGTACAACAAAAAAATTAGAGGATAATTTTACAAGAGTATTTAATACTGGACACATGGATGGCTCAGTTGGTTAAGTGTCTGCCTTTGGCTCAGGTCATGTTCCCAGGGTCCTGGGATCTAGCCCCATGTTGGGCTTTTTGCTCAGTGGGGAGTCTGCTTCTTCCTCTCCCTCTGCCCTTTTCCTCTGCCTGTGCTCACTGTCTCATGCTCTTTCTCTCAAATAAATAAATAAAATCTTAAAAAAAAAAAGTATTTAATACCCTAATAGGCACTTAAAGTCAATTTATAAAAAACAGTAAATTCTTCAATGTTTCAAATATTTCTAATATCCAAAAAGAAAAAGTACATACTGCCATGCTTAAGTTATTTGTTTTCTTCAAAAGCAGTCTAATCATAAAAAGTTAAGGCTGGTTATCTTACGTATGTATAAATATTTGTACTTTTTGACAAGAACATCTCCTATTTAGATTGGTAGATTTTGAAAATTTTTGGGGTGTAATTACGAATTACCATGTCATCACAACATATTTCAAGTATAATTCTCTTCACAGGTTCTATTTAAAAATTTTTATGATGTTATGCTCCATCACAACATGTTTTTAATCACCAAGACTAAAAAACTTTATCATGTTGCAGTTTGGAATTCAATTTATAATAGTATTCACAATAATGCTAAGTATTTCATCTTTTACAGAATGAACTTCTAAATGCTCTACTTTGATTCTGTGAATTAGACATGAAACTTGAACCATTACTGGAATTAATTCATTTTTTTATTTCAAGTATCCAAGGATACTGATATAAAACTGGCATTATTTAACTGTTGATAAAGTTCTATTAATGGAGCCAATACATTAAGAGCTATTGATTCACCTTTCATATATGAACAAGAAAACTCATAACTGCAAATGAGAGAAATTAATTTAGAACAGCCACCTGATCTAAGTGAAAAGTAAAGTTTCACAGAGTGGTACACAAATGTACCTTCTGCACCTAAGTATTATATGTAGCTTTTTCAGGCACAATCTTAAAATATGACTGTGCAAGAGATGTTGATGATTCTTCAACAGATAGATGTCTTCTTATTTTCATGTGATCAGTGATGTCATTACAGCCCCCATTGTGAGTTACACATTAATTCATTTCAGCAGGTCAAAGGATATTCAGTGCTCTGTGTGTGTATGTGTGTTACCCAACAATAAACAAGTAGTTGTAAATGTGTAATACATGATAAAGACTTAGTAGTAATAGAGTTTAGACTGCATTCATTCTATGGCAAGACTGAACACAGGCTGGGAAACGATGTGCAGGCCAAGGGCAAGGGCATGGGCACAGCACAAGTGGCTGACACATTAAGTGATGAGCAGAGGTAGCAGCATCAAATAGTTCTGCCACCAGCATCACCCAAGACCTGAAAAAGTTAGCTGTACCTAAGTGCTCATGCCAGAGTGCATTCACTTTATAAACAAATACTTCATGCTGCCCTTGAAGAAGATGTGTTAGCTATTATTACTTCTGGAAAGGATCTGGAAAAAGGAAATGGGCAATGGCCAATTTAACCATATGTTAAAGTGAGAATTCTGTTTACTACACTGGCATCTCACATATGACATGATGTCAGAATGCAGAAGTACAAAATATACCCTAAGCTTGGTTTAATGATATGCAACTATTAAGCAATACTTCATTCAAAAATAAAAATCTGAGGAGCGCCTGGTGGCTCAGTTGGTTAAGCATCTGCCTTCGACTCAGGTCATGATCCCAGGATCCTGGGATTGAGCCCTGCATCCAGCTCCCTCCTTAGAGGGGAGTTTGCTTTTCCCTCTTTCTTCCCCCCACTGATGCTAGCTCACGCTCTCTCTCTCTTTCACTCAAATAAATAAATAAATATCTTTAAAAAAATAAAAATAAAAAAAATGAAAAATCTGAGACAAATGCTAAGCCAGATGAAATACGACAAAGGCAGAAAATGAGACTATCTTGGGCAAACTGGTTATTTATCAGAATATGTGATATTTTAAATAAAAATATAACATAGATAAAATGGATCTTATGTACGCATAAAAATGATAATCTAGTTCTGTATGGCATGACGGAAAGATTGCCAGAGAGCTGTCTTATTTCATTAAAAAAAAAAATAAATTGTAGATCTATATACCATAATACAGTAAAATACTTTTGAAACAAACAAACCATCCCAAATTATCAGGAAGGAAACTCAACAAACTATTAGTGCTAATCTGTGGGCACTGGAACTAAAATGGGACAGGGAAAAAGGAAATGTTCACTCTTAATAACTTCCTTTATTTATTTGAACTTATTATAATGAGCATGTCTTAATTTTTACACAAAAAGCAAAAACAAATTTAAAAAATACAAAAAATATTATAAGACATCAACTAATTTAGTGTCAACTGAGTGGTACAAGTAACGAATGACCTAGAATCCTGCAGTGGGAAGTTCCTTCGAGGCAGATGGAGGTAGAGAAGTCAAGCCATCCAGAAAAAGGAAGTGAAGGTATTCCTAAAGGTGGGAGCCAAGTGATCTTCCAAACTCCGTAGCCTCACAGGCCCCACAGGTGAAGACATTTAATCTCTCACTATACGTAGGTTCAAGCCCTCTCCTATTCTGGAAACGATCCAACAACTAGTGAAGAGAGGACATAGGAAGCCTCAGACAGTAACTTGAGAAGTGAATAATGAGTTTGGCTCCTGCTTATTTCTATCCTCTTCCACAACCTGGGCTCTTACTAACTTGCTTATTACCAGTATATAATTAGGTCCCCATCTTGAGATTTCTTTGTATGTACTGGGATCCCACTCTTAAACCCCAGCCACAGCTACCTGCTTCAGGTTCCTGAACCACCACCAACAGCGGGCTCTGGTAATTAAAATGATGAGAATATCCCTAGAACATAAATGGAACTGTTTGGGGGAGCCAGAGCAGAAAACTAATGGATGAAAATAGTGGAAGATAAAACTAAAGACATATGGGGCACTTGGTTGGCTCAGTCAGTACAGCATGCAACTATTCATGCAACTATTCATGCAACTATTGATCTCAAGGTTGTGAGTTTGAGCATAATGTTGGGCCTAGAGCTTACTTAAAACAAACAAAAACTGAAGAGGTATGCTATGGCCAGACAGGTATGCTGAGGCCTTTTTTCCTCTAGAAAGAAAATATTTGGATCTTATCCTATACAAAACAGTGAGTCAGAGTTTTTTGTTTTTGTGTTTGTTTTACTAAGGCAATACCTAACTAATGTTGTATAAATGTTTTTCAAACAGAGTGTTAAGAAGGTTTGAGGTAACAGAGGTAGGAAGATCAATCAGGACAGTGAATTAATCCACATGAAGGTGATGATGAATAGGAAGAGGATGAGCCACAAGAAAAGGAAAGGTGGTTTTTGAAATGACTTTCCAGAGTATACATAGCTTGGGATTATTGAATGAAGCAGGCAATTATAGCTGAGAGAAAACCAGGCAGGTATTACATGTCCCAGGCATAAACAAGCTTGGATTTTAAACCCAACTCATCTTGTGGCTAAGAAAAAAGGATGGGCATCATACAGAACAGGGCATGCTTATTGTCAGAGGCTCCAACAGTCTTGCCGAAAGCTGTTATAGATATCATCCAGTAGGGCAACCCTCTTGGGTCCCCACCCTCCTCAGGAGCTTTGTACTACCATTTTGCTATGGCTCAATAAACCTTGCTTTTGCTACACACACACACACGCATGTGCACGCACACACACACACACACACACACACGTGCCTAGATATCATCCAGTGCATGTCCATGCTGGCCTTTAAGAAGCTAGCTGAGGAGTGGGTTACTAGTATGGTCCCCATAAAGTTTTTTGCTGGTTAGGGCCTAAGGACAGAACACGGTAGTGAGATGAGGCTACATGACAGTTTGTATAGAAAGAGCTATTACAAAGGAAATTCTGAAACTTTAATCTGGATGACAGTTATGAATAGATTTTTTTTTTTAATATAGGAGGTAAATGGTGATAAGGCATGGCAAATGCAATTTCACACAGATGATTTTGAGTGTATTATACAAATGGAAATGTCCAGAATAGAGATGGAGGCAATACATGAGGGGAATGCATGAAAAAACATATTGCTCGTAATGTCACACTGAAATTCCAAAGACTGGGATTCAGACAGTATCTTTCAAAATTTTTGGACTATGATCCACAGGTTAAAAAGTGCATTCTAATCTCATGCATATGTGTGCACACACCCATCTTAAAAGTTTAATGAAACATTGCTTACCCTTAATGTTTGCTTTGATATTTCCTATTCTATTCCTTTTCCTCTCTTCTTTCTTACTTATTTTTTAATGCACCCACAGCCTCTAAATTGATTTAAGTACCTGCATTTTGGCTTAGAGATTTTTAGATTAAAAAGAGAACCCTATGATCATTATGTAGAACCATCTGCAAAGACATGACTAATAAATCTGGAAGAGATGTTTTTTGAGAAAGGGTAAAAAAAAAAAATTAAGGACTGGAATGGGATCACTAACAGAGGGCAGGGAGAAAGACCAAAGAAGATAAAGAAAATGGAAAACAAATAGCATCAAATTCATGTCTTTGCCTTTACTGCAGTGTTTCTCAAAGTCTAGTCAAAGACTAATTGAAGCAGAATTACCCCACCTACTGTTAAAAATTCAAATACCTGGGCCTCATCCCAGGCCCAGTGAAGAGAACTCTCTAGGTGTGGGTCTTGGAATTGGCAGTTTAAAAGTTTTCCAGGGCATTCTTTTCACCAACTCTTTTTATCTCCATGCCTTTCACAAATCAGCTTTTAAAATGGTACTTACTTTCCAGGAACATGCAATCTCACTTCACACATTAGATATATTCTTGAAAAGTTGTTAAGTGAGTACTTCCCCTAAAGACTGTAATGATTAATTTCAGAATTACGTTCACCCAGAAGGAAACAAATAAGCTACTGGAGCATTCAGTCTTTAAACAAACATTCTTTATCCACTTAATTTTTCTGTATTACTTATGCAAGTGGATAGCCAAATGGGCTTATAATCCTCATTATCTTTATTCAATTTAAAAGCACATATATTTAAATATTCAATATATTAACACATTTCATTTTGATTTTGAATTGATTTCACTGGAATTAACTGGTTAAGCACCACAATCAAGTGGCATTTAGCAGAACTCACAGGCAGGGAAGCGCCTCAGTGAGACATTTTTCTGAAAAATACAAATACTGAAGTTTATGGCTTGGACTCTTAATAGCAAAGATATCCCTTTATGTGGTGAGTTCTGCTAATAAAACTTTTTATCAATTTATTACCAACTGATAACCAAGAAGTATGAGATATGAATCTATTCTATTCTAAGATGGAAATGATAGCTAACAACAATAAACTATAGAAGCTAACATTTATTCACCTGCCTCATATCAGGCTCTGTTCTAGATCCTCTACATGGCTTACGCATTTCATCTTGACAGTAATCCTGTGAAGTAAGTACCATGTAGACCTAATTTCCCCAGTGATGAAGCTGAGGTACAGAGAGCTGTTTAACTTTCCTGAGGTCCCACAAAACTAGAAATAGAAGCTGAAATAGGCAGCCAGTCTCTAGAGTTTGTACTCAGTGTGCTACATAGTGACTGTAAGAAAGTCTCAGGCCTTGAAGAAGTTAGCTGCTTTGTGGAGAGAAAGACTTCCTATTGTTTACACTCTGGAATGTTTCCTACCCTGTTCTTTTCTTTTCTTCCTTCCTTCCTCTCTCTCTCTTTCGAGAGAGAGAGAGAGAGAGAAAGAGAAAGAGAATCTTAAGCAGGCTCCATGCCCTGCTGGAGCTGGAGCCTGACATGGGGCTTGATCTCACAACTGTGGGATCATGACCTGAGCCAAAATCAAGAGTTGGATGCTTAACCAACTGAGCCACCCAGGCGCCCCTCCTCCTACTCTTTACACAATTGATTTTAAGATAACTTGGGTCTACATGGGATCCCTGCTCATATTTACTTATCAGATCTCATTATAATACACTTTATATATGATAGGAATCCCTAAAATAGCATAAAGACGAGAATTCAGTATTATACTGTAGAAAAAAATAGAAATCAGTTTTTAAAAAATTTATTCTGTATATAAGGGCAGGAGAGCATAGTGGTTTAGAACTATGCTCTCAAATGTAATGAACCAATAATCTAGGAATCTTGTTAAAAATGTAGATTTTCAGTAGGTCTGGGGTGGAGCCTGAGATTTTGCAATTCTAACAAGTTCCCAGGTAATGGGTCCCTGTGGCCCAGGGACCACATTTTGAGTAGTGAGGGTTTGGTATACAAGCTTTGGAGTCATATTGCTGGTGTGTGACTTCCAGCTCCATTACTAACTAGTTTTGCAACCTTCTTGTGAGCCTCTACCACATCTGTAAAATAGCGAGATCATTAAAGTGTTGTTATGAGTATTACATGAGATAATCCATAGATAATATGTAGAATAGCTGCTGGCATATAGAAAGCACTCAATAAATATTAACACTTAATATTACAGAAAACTATTAAAAGCATATATTGTAACCCATTAGAAAGTCATTTATAGAACTGACTGATATAGCAGAAACACTAAATAAAATTTCATCATTCTTTCCCAGGCAGTCACTAGAACATCACTGTACATCGATGGATGTTAAATATATGTTAGATCCACTACCCAGCTTTATTAAATACATAAATCTGAAACTGCTCTAAATGAATTTGCATGAAGCTGGCTTGGCTTATAATATTTAAAAAAATATTTTCTCTGCCAGAAACTTTTTTATATCTCAAGTGTACAGTGAGTTCTAATTCATTTATTTGAATAGCTTCCTCTGAATTTAGAAACAGCCATTTTGTTTAAAACTTTTCATTTTTATCAAATCAAAATCAGAACTAATATTAGTATGAATAATAATCATGTTTTTAAAAATTTGTTCGGGGTGGCTGGCTGGCTCAATTGGTGGGAGCATGCAACTCTTGATCTCGGGGTTGTGAGTTTGAGCCCCATGTAGGGTATAGAGATTACTTAAAAATAAAATCTTTAAAAAAAGGGGAGGCATTTGTTATTCTGGGGAAAAAAAAGTTGTTCAGACAAGGGCACCAGTATAGTTTTTTTTTTTTAAGATTTTATTTATTTTTTCGACAGAGAGAGACACAGCGAGAGAGGGAACACAAGCAGGGGGAGTGGGAGAGAGAGAGAAGCAGGCTCCCCGCCGAGCAGGGAGCCCGATGTGGGGCTCAATCCCAGGACCCTGGGATCACGAGCTGAGCCGAAGGCAGACGCTTAACGACTGAGCCACCCAGGAGCCGGCACCAGTATAGTTTAAATGAGTTTAAAGGATTTAGCCCAAACCTTCACAAACGTACACATTTTCAAACCACTACACAATGCAGCATAATTCTCTCTCATTGTTGAAGATGGGCTTCAAAAGAATATTACTTGTTGGAATTGTGATGATTTAAAAATGATGTGATATGGGAGGGTCCAGTGGGTAGGAAAAGTAAAGTTAGGACTAGAAGTGAAGATAAAATTTCATAGCATCATCCCAAATGAAAACTGTTAAAAATTTCTAAAATTCAACACTGCTTGAAAAATAGAGATACCAGGGAATGGAGTGGAATACACTAGAAAAGAAAGATTAATGTTTGCTCAGTCACTGATAAAAACCAGGAAAGGTAAAACCTGGTGGTTCAGTCAAGGAGGAGATGAGACTTACGTGGTATTTTAGGTTGGTCAGTATCTTTACGTCAGCAAGAAAAGATCAATAGGTAATTTGCTTCTCTTTTAATCTTTTGTATCTCTCACAGAGGTGATGAAAAAGACAACTATGGGACAGATTCTAATATGTGTATTTTTCTAAATTAAAACCAGATTCAGCATAGGGGCGCCTGGGTGGCTCAGCTGGTTAAGCGTCTGCCTTAGACACAAGTCATGATCCCAGGGTCCTGGAATCGAGCCCCGCATTGGGCTCCCTGCTCAGCGGGGAGCCTGCGTCTCCCTCTCCCCTCCTCCCCACTCATGCTCACTGGCGCGCACGCAAGCTCTCTGTCAAATAAATAAAATCTTAAAAAAAAAAAAAACAAAAAAACAACTAGATTCAGCATAGACATTGCAGACCTGAGCTGTGAGATCATGACAGTTAAGAATCCAGGAAAAGAGAGGAATGTGGGTTAATAAATTACTGTTTCCCTCCTCCTTCTCCTTTTGCTCTTTCCCTGCAGAATGCTCCTAGTTGCTCCTTTAATGAGCGGTGGGGTACTAGAAAATTTTTTAACACACAACATATCATATTTTACTTCAGATTTTACTTTCTATAACAAGTTTATTTAAAAAAAACCCAAGATTTTGGCCCACCCCTAGAAAATCTGCATAGAAGTGTTTTATAAAAGGACTGCCACATGAAGTTTTAAGGCAGGCTACATATACTCAAGTACACTGAATAAAGATTATTCAAATGAAATAACCATCATGCTTAACTTGTACTTTTAGTGAAAAAAATATCAAGCGTGGGAATTGTGATTTTCAACATCTAGAGAGGTGATAAACAACAAGATCCAATGGTTAGGATGAGAGGGACGGGAAGAATAGACTGTGAACAACAGAATTATATCAACATCTCATGTCTTGTTACTTCGGTCTATACTAGTCTGAATCAAATTCCTGAAAAAAAAAAAAACAAAAAACAAAAACAGAAGTTTACTAAAATGCCTGAGCTAACTTTTCCACTTACGAGGCAGGTACTACCTGTCTTTCAACAGCAGAGAAGCAAGGAATTCCACTTCATTGTGACCTATTTCTGCCTCTTAGATTTATCATATGCATTTCTTAATGACCCCAAACCAAAGGAAATGTAGAAACCTATTTGAAAAGCTGACATTAAGGTTGTGACACCAACCAAAACAACAAGAGAATTTAAAGTTAAATTGACACACCATCCCCAAATGAGTCTGTTGCACTCCTAATTTAAGAAACAGTTTCTATGTGAATATAGTGATGGCATGTCGGTGTCTGCTTTGAAACTCCTGAATTTTGTCATTTGGTGTTTGTGTCACAACCTTAATATTATTTAAATATACTTTTTAATATCTATTATTTAAAAAATATCTTTGAATTGAAGATATTCCTGAAGCTTTGAAGCAGCCAACCTCAAAGCACTGCATTCCTAGCATGCCACTTTTATTAGAAGTGGTGCATAAAACATTTGCTGTTGACAAATCTAATTCATTAAAAGGTGAGATGGATGCATTTTAAAGTAACTGGCTGGCATCATTATCTGCAGCACCTTTTATAAATTATTCCTCTTTTCCCTTTTGACTGAACTTGTCACAGTTCCCTTTCAGAGTCTGAATGTTATGTCTTAGAGTCAATGCTTTCAACATGTTTAGACAAGTCATAAGTTAAACAAGCAGGGGTACTTTATTTCCTAGAAATGAGAAAGGAGCAGAAATACTTACAGATTATTTCATTCAATTCACTGATTTTTAACTAAAGACAAGTAAAGTCAGTTAGTGGTGGTTTTATCTCACACAAAGGATTTAAAAATAAAACTATACTGTTTGTGTAGAAGGCAGCATTTCAAAGAAAGGTACATAAAAAGAGAGGCTGGCAGCCCTGCTGCACTGTTGTGCAGAAGACTCAGTTTAAAATTGAATTGTGCTTCCCCTGACATGGGAGATCAGGTACATCATAAGGCTGACAGCTGGCTGGCACAGTAACTTTCTCAAGGAAAATGCTAACTGTATTTCTCTTGGAGGCCAAAGGAATAGAATTATAGAAGCCTTCAAGGAGACAGAGCAGGCAGAGAACAAATTATTCAAAATACGAAGAAAAACATTTCTTACCTAATTTTGTTTCAGAAGACTCAAAGAATGAGCTGGTCTTCTAATCCCAAATAAGTGGAAAATTATTTCCTTCCAGGTGGTCAGTAGAAGAGCTGCCCTTTCTTATTATCCTCAGCTGAGTTTTTTTTTTTTCCCCCAACATATACAAAATACACCTATAAAATAATGAGATAAAACTTAATCACTGTCACTATGGAGAGGGTAGAGTCACATTACTTGTCTACATTGGTAGTGACATTATTATCATTAAGTTCTGACATACAGGCATGAGTCGAGAGTTGCTGGAAATGTATAAAGAAGACGTGCTAAAGTTGGGGTACCTAAGAAAAGCTTATTAACAAGATGATCCATAGGTTATAGGCACGTGAGTAACAGAGGCACCTAGGAAAATGTACATTCAAAACATCCCTTTCCTTATCACTGATTTTTCAAATGTTCCTCAATAAATGTAGATTATAGAGAGTAAAGGATGGATGCAGCACATAAAACAAGCAATGCCTTTCAATACAATTCCTTTTTTCCTGTTTAGTTTCCAGAACAGTTTATTAAAACCAGTTTTTTTCTCACTCCTCTGGATTATCTTGTTAAAATAGATTCTGGTTCAGTTGATCGGTGGTTGGCACCTGGGATTCTGTATTTCTAAGAAGCCTCCAGGTAATGCCCCCAATGCTGCGGAGCCTGGACCACTCTTTCGCCAATCTATTTGTCTTTCCCTCCAACAGAGTACACTGTTGCTATTTTTGACGACTGGCCCTTTGTCTTTCCATATAATTTTAGAATCTACTGTCAAGTATTCCCCCTTCCCCACCAAAACAAGACAGTAATTTGAGACTGTGTTGATTAAATTGAGCACCTATAAAACGTTGATTTTTGCAAGCCATGTGTATGGTATATCATTCCACTTCTGAGTCCTTATTGTCACACAATAATGCTTTACTATGTTCCCCATGGGAGTTTCGTATATCTGTTGTTAGATGTATTCCTAGGAACTTCATATTTTCAACGTTAGCGTAAACAGTATCTCTTTGCAAAAACATTTTCATTTTTTGTTTAAATATGTATTTGTATAATTTTGTATACTGATGTTCTTATCCAGGATATTTGCCAAACTCTTATTCTTATATTTTTTCTTTAGTTTTACATCTTACACAAATAGACTTTTACTTTTTTCCAAAACCTATGCTTTTTATTCTTTATGTTGCCTTACTAAAAAAGTTAATCAATGAATTATTTAATAGAAAAGACTATTTTGTTATCTTTAATCAGCAAAATTGATCTCTTGGTGAGGCCTCCATCGACTAGAAAACTGCTATGAAGAAGCTTCCAAATGTTTCTTTTGACATTTATTGATTGTCCTCATTCTTCTTGCCTTTCTCTGGTGGTTAATATGCAAGCACATAAATGTTACTAACATCCACTATCCCAAACTGACTTCCAGTTGTTATTTCATCAGAAACAAACACCCTCATAGTCAATTGGCCACTCTAGTAACTGTATTTGACCAAAAGGGGAAACAGGAATTTAAAGAGAGAGAGAGAAATTGTTCAGTTCCATCTAAGAACTAAGATGAAGATGCCAAGCTAGGATGCCATTACAGTGATACAACATGTCATCTACACTTCATAGCTGAAATCACAAGACTTCTTGGAAAACCCATAAATAATTGAAATTGCCTTTTTGATGACGATGCCAGCCTGTTCCAGGGCAAAATGCCCTTCTTGATAGCTTTCAGCCAATCAGCTTGACCAAAGGAAAAACATTAAAATTTCCTGCTTCACAAACTGTCAATGTTGTTATCATTGGTTACCTGAGGAAAGGTAAATAGCATGATGGTGGGAAGGAGAAAAGGGTAAAAGAAAGGGGAGGTATTAACTAAAATATAATAACCACTGTAATCATGAAAACACAACAAACTGCTTCTTTAAAAATGTGTTCATATACCATTACAAACAATAATTATAAAGACTTATAGCAATGTAGAAAATGCTTAAATGGTGAAGTGAAAACAGGACCCAAGAGAGCATGTACGCATTCTATTGCAACTGTTTAAAAATATGTGGGCAAGAAGCGCCTAGCTGGCTCCATCGGTGAAGCATGCGACTCTTAATCTTGGGGTCCTGAGTTTGAGCTCCACGTTGGGGTAGAGTTTACTTTAAAAAAATTAAAAAATATATGGACAATATTTTTGGTTAGGAAGATCAATCAGCATGCATTTCCCCTCCCCCAGAGGCCCCCTTAAAAGATAATAAAGGTATGTGTTGGTTGGGGGAGAGGATGTAAACCATTACAATGAAGAGACTGAGAAAGTCATCACTACAAATTTATACAAAGTGACAGATGGAAGAGCATTCATGGAAGAAATACAGCAGGAAAAGTCAAACTCTAGAATGTGTGCAGAGTGTTGCAATTAAAGGAATGGCCTGATATCCTTGACAGAAGTGTGGAGTAAGAAGTGAAGCTAAAATATCCTGAATCTCCCTCTCCTACCTTTTTGTACAAGCAAGAATGTACTTTGTCTTTTACTTGTTCATAGTTAAATATCTGACTGTGAGTAAGAAAAAAATAAATAGATGGGAGAAGAGCTGTGCTTGAAAGAAATGAATTAATAGTCTAGAAAATGAGGAAAGGCACTATGGGTATGGATACCCCCAAAGAAAAGCTGGCCTCATTCCGGCCTTTAGCTGACTTCCAGCATACTTGAATTTCTCTTTTCTAGTATGAATGCACAGCCAAGAACCACTGGGCATTTGAAGAAAATCTTTCTTTTTCCACATTTGAAAGCAATATGAAACAAAATTTACCCCAAGAAAAACAGAGACAAAATAATTAATAGAACATGTAAATTTTCCATCACTGTTAAGAGAGTAAAGAAAAAAAAAATGCATACATAATACAAAACCAGAAGTAGGACTTCCAGCTATGGCTGAGTGCAATCAGTAAATATTCTCCCAAAAAGAAACTAAAGAGCCAGACAAAATTGACAAATACAATCATTTCAGTGCTCTAGAAATTGACCAGAGGGATATAACAATTTGAGAGGCATGTTTATTTGAAAGACTGCTAATCTTTGGATAAGAACATTAGGACCCTGTGACATTCTGGTCTGGCCTCTTATCACCATCAAACACAATTCAGTCAGTGTTGAATCTCAGATCTGTACCTCTGAAACAAATAATGCAATATATGTTAAGAAAAAAAAAAAAGAAGAAGAAGGTAGCGGGAGGGGAAGAATGAAGCGGGGAAAATCGGAGGGGTAGACAAACCATGAGAGACGATGGACTCTGAAAAACAAACTGAGGGTTCTAGAGGGGAGGGGGGTGGGAGGATGGGTTAGCCTGGTGGTGGGTATTGAGGAGGGCACATTCTGCATGGAGCACTGGGTGTTATGCACAAACAGTGAATCATGGAACACTTCATCTAAAACTAATGATGTAATGTATGGGAATTAACATAAGAATAAAAAAAAAAAAAACACAATTCAGTCAGTACAGAGGTTCTTCCAGGTTGGGGAAGATCATTAAGACTGGAAACATCTTGGGTCCCTGGGTGGTTCAGTTGATTAAGCATCTGTGTTCAGCTCAGGTCATGATCCCAGGGTGCTGGGATCGAGCCCCGCCATCGGGCTCCCTTGCTCAGCAGGGAGCCTGCTTCTCCCTCTCCCTCTGCCTGCCACTCCCCCTGCTTGTGCTCTCTCTCTTTCTCTCTCTGTCATATGAATAAATAAAATCTTAAAAAAAAAGAAAAAGACTGGAAACATCTTTGTTGTGGTCAAAGGGGGGTGTAACTTGAACTTTAGTGGCAGGTTTTGTCCACGTCCAACAGTGTTTCAGTGGAAGTGATGATCTTAGAAATTGGCAAGCAGGGAGAGTAAACAGCTCCATTAGTCCAAGGTCATGGTCGTAATTGGGGCAGACATATTCTTGGCTAAGGCTGAGAGAATATGCAATGGAGACCAGAGGGGAACAAATATTCCTGAGGCCAAATAATCACATACATAGAGCAAATGTGAAAGAGCCCAGCAGAGAGTGAAAGCCAGAACACACCTGAAAACAGTGTAAACTTTAAATGCATTCCTCTACCACTACAAAGATCCATGAATAGATGAAAAAAGACTTACTGACTCTGTGTTTAAACACAAGGAGTATCCAACAATCAGCTTATAATTTAAGATACACAGACACAGGAGCAAGTCCTAGAAAGCCAAATGCAAAACTCAAAAATATTAAAAATCAAAAATAAAAACAAAAAAAAACAGATTTATTGGTGCCACACATCACAAGGGAGACAGATGTCACTATACTTAGTTTAGGCAAATTACTAAACCAAGAAACAAGCAGATGAACAAAGCAACGAAAACCTTAAGGGAGGAAAAAAATCAGAATCCAGAGTTGCTACAATAGCTGATCTAAAATATCCCGTTTTCAACAAATTATGAAACATGCAAAGAAATAGGGGAAACCATTTGAGTGTCCGTAAATGTTAGATTTAAACAAAGACTTCAAAGCAGTTATTATCAACATGTTCAAAGAACCAAAGGTACCTTATTTAAGAATGAAAGGAAAGTAAGACAACAATAAATAAGAGATTCTCAACAAGGAAACAGAAATTAAAAAAAAAAAAACAAATGGAAATTTTGAAGTGGAAAAGTATAATCAGAAAATTCACTAGAGATGGGGGGCCTTGGGTGGCTCAGTCAGTTAAGCATCCAACTCTTGATCTCAGGGGTGGGATTAAACCCTGTGTGGCATCAGGCTCCAAGCTCAGTGGGGAGTCTGCCTGAGATTCTCTCCCTCTCCCTCTTCTGTTATCCCTCTCCCACTCATGCTCTCTCTCTTTAAAATAAATAAATAAATCTTAAAAAAAAAAAAATTCACTAGAGGGAACTGACAACAGATTCAAGATAACCTGATGAAAGAATCAGTGACTCTAAAAGGGATGAATAGAAATTACCCAATCTAAAGATATAAAAAAATGTTTTTTAAATTAACAAAGACTCTGTTGAATCACAGACTTGTACCTCTGAAACAAATAATATACTATATGTTAAAAAAAAAAAAAAAAAAGAGGAAGATAGCAGGAAGGGAAAAATGAAGGGGGGGAATCAGAGGGGGAGATGAACCATGAGAGACTATGGACTCTGAGAAACAAACTGAGGGTTCTAGAGGGGAGGGGGTGGGGGGTTGGGTTAGCCCAGTGATGGGTATTAAGGAGGGCACGTACTGAATGGAGCACTGGGTGTTATATGCAAACAATCATGGAACACTACATCAAAACTAATGATGCACGGTGATTAACATAACATAATAAAATAAAATAAATAAATATATAAATGAACAAAGACTCGGAGACATTTGGGACAATCAAAACCATATCAAGAAACATGTAATGAGGGGCTCCTGGCCTTTGGCTCAGGTCATGATCTAGGGTCCTGGGATTAAGCCCCGCTTTGGGCTCCCTGCAGGGAGCCTGCTTCTCCCTCTCCTCCCTGCTCCTGATCTCTGTCCCTACCTCCATCTGTCTCTCTCTCTCAAATAAATAAATATTAGAAAAAAAACAAACATGTAATGAGTATCCCAGGAGTGAAGACAGAGGGATAGAAAAAATACATGAAGAAATAAAGGACACAAACATACAATTTGATGAAAAATATTAATATACTTACCAAAGAAATTCAACAGACTCAAAGTAGGACAAATATAGAGAAATTAATACCTAGACATAGCATAATCAAACTACTGAATTATAAAGACAAACAGAAAATCTTCAAAGCAGCAAGACAAAATTAAATCACATATAAAAGAGCATCAATGAAACAATGGAGGCCAGAAGTCCATCACTGAAGAAATTCAAAGGGCCAGAAAAAAAATTGCCCACGATATATTCTATATCAAGAATAACTATCCTTTAAATTGAAGACAAAATAAAGCCATCGCTTTTAAAGCTGAAGATGAAATAAAGACTGAGACTTTGTTGCTTGCACACCTGTCTTAAATACTAAAGGAAACCTTTCAGCTTAAAGAAAATGACACCACATGTTAATCTAAGTGCAGAGTAGGAAATAGAGAGGTGCAGAAATGGTGAATATGTGGGTTAATATAAAAGACCGCCTGGTAGGCTCAGTTGGTAGAGCACGTGACTCTTGATCTCAGGGTTGTGAGTTCGAGCCCTACACTGGACAGAGTGTTTCCAAAAAAAAACCAAACAAACCAACCCACAAAACTAAAAATATTATATTTGTTTTCATTAATTGCATAAAAAAATAATTATAACAATATATTGTTTAGTTTATAACACATATGTTAATACATATGATAATAATAGCAGACAAAATGAGGAAGGAATATAACTATATTGGAACAAAGTTTTTATATTTTATCATAATTAAGTTGTATAAACTGGTTGGTATTAAGTTCGTTGTGATAAATTAAGATGTAGATTTTATTGGCTAGAGCAAACTAGAAGAAATTAATTAAAATGTAAAGTTATACTAAAAATAAAAATGTGCATATGTTAAAAATATTTAATACAAAAGAAGGCAGCCAAGGTAGAAGAAATTAAAAAGACAGAAGCCACTACCAAAAACTATTAGAAGTAATAAATGAGGGCGCCTGGGTGGCTCAGTTGGTTAAGTGACTGCCTTCAGCTCAGGTCATGATCCTGGAGTCCCGGGATAGAGTCCCACATTGGGCTCCCTGCTCAGCAGGGAGTCTGCTTCTCCCTCTGACCCTCCCCCCTCTCATGTGTGCTCTCTCTCTCTCTCATTCTCTCTCTCAAATAAATAAATAAAATCTTTAAAAAAAAACAGAATAAATGAATTCAGTAAAGTTGCAGGTTACAACATTAATACCCAGAAATCAGCTGCATTTGTATACACTACTAATGAAGTAGCAGAAATAAAATTTAAGATAAACATATCCATTACATTTACATTCCATTTACAATTCCATTTACAATTCCACCCAAAATCCAAAAACAAAACAAAACAAAGCAAAAAACCCCAAACAAACCAAAACCTAGGAATAAATTTAACCAAGGAGGTGAAAGACCTGTACTCTGAAAATTATAAAACACTGATGAAGAAAGAAATTGAAAAATGACACAAACAAATAAAAAGATATCCCGTGCTCATGGACTGGAAGAATATTGTTAAAATGTCCATACTTTTCAAAACAATCTACAGATTTAATGCAAGCCGTATCAAAATATTAACAGCATTTTTCACAGAACTAGAACAAATAATACTAAACACAAATGACTCTGAGTAGCCAAAGCAATCTTGAGAAAGAAGAACAAAACTGGAAATATCACAATTCCAAATTTCAAGATATACTACAAAAGCCATAATCAAAACAGTATGGTACTAGCACAAAAACAGACACATAAATCAGTAGAACAGAATAGAGAGCCCAGAAATATACCCACAATTATATGGCCAATTAATCTATGGCAAAGGAGGCAAGAACATACAATGGAGAAATGACAGTCTCTTCAATAAATGGTGTTGGGAAAACTGGACAGCGACATGCAAAAGAATGAAACTGGACCACTTTCTGACACCACACACACAAAATAAACTCCAAATGGATTAAAGACTAAATGTGAGACATGCAACCATAAAACTTCTAAAAGAAAACATAGGCAGTAATTTCTCTGACATTGGCAATAGCAACATTTTTCTGGCTATGTCTCCTAAGGCAAGGGAAACAAAAGCAAAATTAAACTATTGGGACTACATCAAAATAAAAAGCTTTTGCACAGTGAAAGAAAACATCAAAACAAAAAGGCAACCTACTGGATGAGAGAAGACATTTGCAAATGATATATCTGATAAAAGGTTAATATCCAAAATATGTAAAGAATTCATATAACTCAGGACCAAAAAAGCCAAATAATCCAATTAAAAATGGGCAGAAGTTCTGAAAAGATATTTTTCCAAAGACATACAGATGGCTAACAGACACATGAAAAGATGCTCAACATTATTCATCATCAGAGACTTGCAAATCAAAAACCACAAAATCATAATGAGGTATCACTATACACCTGTCAGGATGGCTAAAATCAAAAAGACAAGAAATAACAAGGATTGGAAAAGATAGGGAGAAAAAGGAATCTTGTACATTGTTGGTGGGAATGTAAATTGATACAGCCACTGTGGGAAACAGTATGGAGGTTCCTCAAAAAACTTAAAATAGAAATACAATATGATCCAATAACTCCACTCCTGGGTATTTATCCAAAGAAAATGAAAACACTAATTTGAAAAGATATGTGCACCCCTATGTTTACTGCATCATTATTTACAATAGCCAAGACATGGAAGCAGCCCAATTGTCCATCAATAGATGAATGGATAAAGAAGATGTGGCATGCACATATATATACATACACACATACACACACATATACATACACATATATACACACACACACACACAGGAATATCACTTATCATAAAAAAGGATGAGACGTTGCTGTTTGTGACATCAATGGACCTATTATGCTAAGTAAAAGAAGTCAGACGGAGAAAGACAAACGCCATATGATTTCAGTTATACGTGCAATCCAAAAACCCAAATGAATGATAAACAACAACAAAAGATGAATACATAATCAGACCTATAAATACAAAGAACCAAATGATGGCTGCCAGAGAGGAGGGGGTGGAGGGGTGGGCAAAATGGGTGACAGGGAGTGGGAGATACAGGCTTCCAGTTATAGGTAAGTCAGGGGAATAAAAGGTACAGCCTAAAAAATATAGTCAATGGTACTGTAACAGCACTGCATGCTGACAGATGTAACTACACTTGTGGGGGAGCATAAAATAATGTACAGACTTGTCAAATCACTATGCTGTACACCTGACACTAGCACTGTGTATCAATTATACTCCAATGCAAAATAAAATAAAATGAGCTACAGGGTGCCAGGGTGGATTAGTTCACTGGGCACCCAACTCTTGGATTCAGCTCAGGTCGTGATCTCAGGATCCTGGGATTGAGCCCTGGATTCAGCTCTGCTCTCAGCCTGGAGTCTGCTTAGGATTCTCTCTCCCTTTCCCTCAGCCTCTCCCCTCAGCACTCACACACTCGCTCTTGCCCTCTCTCTCTAAAATAAATAAATCTACCTTTAAAAAATAAAATAAGCCTCAAAGAAAAAAGACAGAAATCATATTAAAAATACAGCAAAACGGAAAATGTAAACCCAACCATACTAAAAAGTACATTAAATGTGAATCGTCTGAACACCTCAATCAAAAGGCAGAAATTGTCAAAGAGGCGCCTAGCTGGTTCGGTCAGTAGAGCATGTGACTCTTGATCTCAGAGGTGTGAGTTTGAGCCCCGTGTTGGATGTAGACATTACTAAAAAATAAAAATCTTTAAAAAAAAAATTAAAATTAGGGTGCCTGGGTGGCTCAGTCATTAAGTGTCTGCCTTCAGCTCAGGTCATGATCCCAGGGTCCTGGGATCAAGGCCTGCATCCGGCTCCCTGCTCAGTAGGGAGTCTGCTTCTCCCTCTACCCCTCGCCCCTGCTTGTGCACTCTCTCTCATATTCTCTCTCATGCTCTCTCTCAAATAAATACCTTAAAAAATTAAAATTAAGATAAAAAAGAAATTATCAAAGTAGATAAAAAAGCAAGATCCTACTATGTGTCATCTAAAAAGATGTACCTTTTGATATAGGGTTCCATGAAAAACTAATGATGTAATATATGGTGATTAACATAATAAAAAAATAAAATAAAATAAAATAAATAAAAAGATGTACCTTACATTCAGACAAAAAGATCGTAAAAGGTATGCCATGCAAACAGTAACCATAATACAGCTGGAGTTACTGCACTAATATTAAACAAAACAGGCTTTAAAAAATAGTATTTGAGGGGCACCTGGCTGGCTCAGTTGGTAAAACATGCAACTCTTGATTTCAGGGTCATGAATTTGAGCCCCACGTTGGACCTGAAGCCAAATAATATTTGAGAAAAATGGGATATTTCAAAATGATCAAAGGTACATCAGAAAAAATAATGCTTATAAATATATATGCACCTAAGACAAAGCACCAAAATCAGTGGAGCAAAAAATGACAGAACTGAAAAAAGAAATAAACCATTTAACAAGTAGAGTTGGATATTTGAATAGTCTCCTAGCAAAAACTAATAGAACAGAAAATCAGCAAGAGTATTAGAAAATATTGTTCACCTACTTAACATAACTCTCATATGATGGCACAATACATTTTTTTTCAAATGCCAAAAAATATTTTCTAAAATAGACCATATACCAGGTCATAAAACAAGTCTCAGTAAATTTTAAATAAGATCATAAAAAGTATGTTCTACGAGTAGAAAAGAATGAGAAATCAATAAATGGAAGAAAACTTGGAAAATCTTCAATATTTGGAAGTTAGAGAATATACTTCTAAATAAGTCAAAAAAGAAATCACAAGGGATTCAAAAAAATGTTTAGTGAATGACAGTCAAAACAAAACATGTCACGTTTTATGGGATACACAGAAAGCAGTGTATAGGGCATTCTGGCACTGAGCGGAGAGGTGGCGGGGGCAGCCAGGCAGCTAGCCAGGTTGGCATGCGGAGCGGAGAGGGGTGCAACTCGTTTCCCCCCACCCCATCCCCCTCCCTCTCCGGCGTGAGCCCCAGCCCTCCGCTGGTGGCCCACCCGGCAGAACTATCCCCTATGGCACGAGCCCAGGGTGGCCCCGGGCACCTCAGCTCCCCCCACCACCACCACCAGGGGCAGCCAGAGCTCCAAGGCTCCAAGGGGCGACGTGACCACCAAGAAGGACACAAAGGAGGAAGAAGGTGCTTCCCTGGGTAAGGCCAAAGGACAGGAGAATGGCCAGATGAAAAGCAATGCAGACTTCTACCCCAAGGGTGAAGGGTAGTCGCCCCCTGTGAACGGAACAGATGAGGCAGCCGGGGCCACTGGCGATGCCATCGAGCCAGCACCCCCTAGCCAGGGCACTGTAGTCAAGGGGGATGCCCCCACCAAGAAGAACCCCAAGAAGAAGAAAAATAAATTCTCTTTCAAGAAGCCTTTCAAATTGGGTGGTCTGTCCTTCAGGAGAAATTGTAGGGGTGATTCATCTGCCCCCTCACCGACAGAGGAAGAGCAGGAGCAGGGGGAGATCGGTGTCTGCAGCGAGGAAGGCACAGCCCAGGAAGGGAAGGCTGTTGTCCCCCTGAAAGCCAGGAGCCCCAGGCCAAGGGGGTAGAGGTTAGTGCTGCCTCCAAGGGAGGGGACAAAGAAGAGGCAGGGCCCCAGGCTGCAGAGCCGTCCACTCCCTCTGGGCAGAAGAGTGGCCCTACACCTGCCAGGGAGGAGAATGAGTAGCTGGGTGAGGGCAAATGGGTGATCTCTAAGCTGCAAAGACTATGCTGTCCTACTGAGGTCACTGCCTGGATCTGGTGCCGTGGCTGCCTTCCTGTGCCCAGAAAGGAAGGGGCTATTGCCCCTTCCCAGCCATGTTCCCTCTCTTTTTCCCTCCTGTGGATTCTCCCAACATTCATCTGACCTTCCTCTTAAGGTCAGTTAAAGATGGTCCCTTGCAGTTTCCAAAGTTAGATTAGTGATGTGAAATGCTCCTGCCCCTGGCCCTATCTCTCCTGTCCCTACCCCTGCAGAAAGCAATCACTGGGTTTCTTCCCCAATTCTCTTCCAAGTAGGTTTTGTTTACTCTACTCCCCAAATCCCTGAGCCAAAATGTGGGGTGCCTACATTCCCAAATCCTGAGTGTCCAGCCTTCCCCCACTGTTGAGTTTTCAGTCTCTTGTGATATGTCTAATGGCACCTGGGCTGGGGAGGACACTGCCCCTGTCTACATTTTTATAAATGTCTTACTCAAGTTCAAACCTCCAAAAAACAAAAAAAAAAGCAGTGTAGAAAGGCAACACAGAAGATTAGAGCAGAAATAAAACAGAAAAAAAAGTTGGTTCTTTGAAAAGATCAACAAAACTGCCAACTGTTAACAAGACTGATCAAGAATTAAAACAACAACAACAACAACAAAAACACAGGGGTGCCTGGGTAGCCCAGTGAGTTAAGCAACTGACTCTTGATCTCTGCACAGGTCATGACCTCAGGGTTGTGAGATCATCAAGCCCCATGCAGGCTCCACACTCAGCGGGAAGTCTGCTTGAAGATTCTCTCCCTCTCCCTCTGTCCCTCCCTCCACTCATGCAGACTCTCTCTCTTTCTCTCTAAAATAAATAAATCGTTTTAAAGAAAGAAAAAAGACACAAATTACCAAAATAGCAAATGAAAATGATGTCACTAATGACCTACAGAAATCAAAAGGATTGTGAGACAACAAATGAACAACTTTATGCTAACAAATTAGATACACAGATGAAACAGACACATTCTTAGAAAGACATAAATGACCAAACTGACTTAAGAAGTAATGTAAAAATTGAATAGACCTAAAACAAGTAAAGACAATGAAACAGTCATTCAAAATCTCCCCACAAGGAAGAGCAAAGTCCCAAAGGCTTCAATGGTAAATTCTACTAAATAAAAAACATGAAATAATTCCTACATTTCACAGACTCTTTCAGAAAACAAGGGAAAGAAATCTTCCTCATTCTATAATGGCAGTATTACCCTAACAAAGCCAAACAGATACATCACAAGAAAATAAAACTGCAGACTAAAACCTATATTAAAAAAGATCTAAAATCAATACCCTAACCCTCAACCTTCAGAAAATAGAAGAAGAGCAAGCTAAACACAAAGCAAGCAGAAGGAAACAATAAAGATTAGATTTGAAGTAAATAAAAAGAGAAGAGAAAAACAACGGAGTAAAATCAATGAAACTAATGTTGAGTCTTTAACAACGTTAACAAATCTTTAGCTAGACTGACTCACCCCCCCAAAAAAGAGGGATGACTCAAATTATTAAAATTAGGAATGGAAGTGGGGACATTACCGACATTAGAGAAATAGATTATAAGAGGATACTATAAACTGTATATCATCAAATTATATAATCTAGACAAAATAGACAAACTCCTAGAAAGACACCAAGTACTGCAATGACTGAAAATTAAAAAAAAAAAAAATTATGCACAGACCTATAACAAACAGAATGAAAATAATCAGAAATCTTACCAAAAAGAGAAGCCCAGGGCCAGGTGGCTTCATTGGTGAATCCTACCAAATATTTAAAGAAGAATTAAGATCCTTCACAAATTCTTGCAAAAAATAGAGAAGGAGAGAACACTTTCCAACTCATTTTCTCAGGCAAGTATTACCCTGATACCAAACCAGACAAAAACATTACAAGAAAACTATAAACCAATAGCCCTTATGAATTTAAAGGCAAAAATACTCAACAAAATAGAACCAACTGAATCCAACAACATGTGAATAGAATTATACACCACGACTAAGTAGGATTCATCACAGGAATATAAGGTTGAATCAACAAAAGAAAATGAATCAATGTAATACACTTTATTAATAGAATAAAAAACGAAAACTACATGATGTTCTGAATAGGTGCAGAGAAGAATGTGTCGAAATCCAATCAACAAACCTAGGAATAGAACCCACAGCCGACCTCATACTTAATGGTAAAAGGCTAAAAGCTTTGCCCTTAACATCAGGAACAAGACAAGAAGGTCCATTTTTAACTCTTCCATTCAACACCGTACTGGAAGTTCTAGTCAGGGCAATTAAGCAAGAAAAGTAAATAAAAGGCATCCAGATTTGAAGGGAAGAAATAAAATTATCTTCACTTATAGATGACATGATCTCATATGTAGAAAATTCTAATTCTTAAAAAAAAAAAAAATCCAAACTATTGGAGCTAACAAATACATTCAACCAAGTTTGTAAGACATCAGACTAATAAAACTCAATTGTATTTCTGTATGCTAGCACTGAGGTGAAATGAATTTGAAAAAGTTAGAAAAACAATTCCATTTACAACAGCATCAAGTAGAATAAAATACTTTGGAAAATTTTAACAAAAGGAGTGCAAGACATTCATTTCAAAGTATAAAACCTCATTTCAAAAAACTGACTTAGACCTAAATAAATGAAAAGTCCATGTCTTATGGACTGAAAGATATAGTAACATTGTATCTATACATTAATTTGGGATGTAAACCTCCCAAATTAATGTACAGAATGAATGCAATCCCTATCAAAATCTCAGCTGCTTATTTTGCAGAAATTAACAAAATAGTCTTAAAATTCATATGGAAATACAAGGGACCCAGAATAGCAAAAACAATCTTGAAAAAGAACAAAGAGAACTCACATTTCCCATTTTTCCAAGCTTACCACAGAGCTTCAGTAATCAAGACTGTGTGATAGGATAGGCTTAAGGATAGACATATAATCAATGGAATAGAATTTATAGTACAGTAATAAACCCATACGTGTCCAGTTGATTTTTGATGAGAATTTCAAGAAAATTCAATAGGGAAAGGTAAATCTTTTCAAGAAATGTTGGTGAGACAACTGAATACCAACATGCAAAAGAAATGTCAGACTCCTCTATCACAAGATACACAAAAATTAACTCAAAATTGATCTAACACCTAAATATAAGAACTGAAGTATAGAAAATTTTTAAAAGAAATCACTGGTAAAACTTAGTAGGTTGGGCAATGGTCTCCTAAAACACCAAAAGCAGAATCAACAAAAGAAAAAAACGGGTAAACTGGATTTCATAAAAATTAAAATCTGTGCTTCAAAGCACACCATCAATAAAGTGAAACAACAATCTACAGAATGGGAGAAAATGTTTGTGAATCAAATATCTGATAAGGGAATAGTATCCCAGAATCTAGAGAACTATTACAGCTCAACAATAAAGTGACAGGTAATTCAATTTAAAAATGGCAAAGGATTTGAATAGACATTTCTCCAAGGATATACAAATGGCCAACAAGTAAGTTAAATGATGCTCTGTTATTAGATAAATGCAAATTGAGACCACAAAAGATACCACTTCATAAGTCACTAGAATGGCTATAATCAAAAGACAGACAATAACAAGTATTGGGGAAGATGAGGAGAAACCAAAACTCGCAGAATCTGCTAGTGGGAACGTAAACATCTCTCCCTCATCCTGTCATTCGTAATATTTCCTTAATAGCACTTTGCATCTTGTAATTATTTTTGTAATATCTCCCACTAGACCAAAAGCACATGACAACAGGTTTTAGGTCTCTTTACTTCACTTAAGTATACTAGTTAGGGCACCATTTTGTGCTATCTGTAATCACTGATTTGCTTACAACTCTCAACCCACTAAACTGAATTTTCTTTTCAAGATTTTATTTGTTTGAGAGAGAGCATGAGTGAGGCACCCAGGAGCCCTTAAACTGAATCTTCATAAGATCAGACTGTGCCTTCTTAATTCTTGCATCTTAGTACCTAGTCAAGTGGTTGACATACAGGAAGCACAAAGGAAAAGTTAAAGCGATGCCAAAGTGTGGTACACAGATTTTTGATGGAGTCCCAGTATTCTTACATGGGGTTCAAAAGTTCAAAACAATTTTCATAATAAGAAGACATATGCTATTCACTAGGTTTGACGTTTGTACTGATAGTGCAAAAGCAATAATGCCCAGACCCAGACTGTAGTCTCCAAACTGTATTAGTTGTATCAGTTTTCTATTGCTGCTGTAATTACTTCCCACAAATTTACTGCCATAAAACCACAGAACTATATTATCTTACAGTTCTCTAGGTTATAAGTCTTAAAATGGGTCTCACCAGGCTAAAAGGAAATGGTCAGGAGAGTTGCATTCCTTTGGGGAAGCTCTAAAGAGGATGCATTATTTCGTTGCATTTTGTAGCTTTTAGAAGCTGCTCTCATTCCTTGGCTCATGGCCCACTTTCCTCATTTTCTATTTAGCTCTGTGGGTTGAGTCCTTTTCATATTGGATTACTCTGAATTCCTTTTCAGCCTCCTTCTTCCACTTTTGAGAACCACTGTGATTACACTGGACCAATTTGGATAATCCAGGATAATCTCACTATTTTAAGGTAAACTGATTAGCAACTTTAATTCCTCTTTGCGCTATAACCTAACATAGTCACAGGTTCCAGGAATCAGGATGTAGGCATCTGGGGGAGGGGGGATATTATCCTGCTTACTACTGTAGTCATATTTTTTCACCACCACACAGCTACAATAAAAAGTAAAGCCAGGTTTACTTAACAATGTCTTCGATGAGGCAGTAAAAATTAATAGTTATTAGTTCAACCTCTGAGTACACCACACATTTTTTCAAAATTAACCAAATTAAGCTCTCGCTTCAAGGAAACCTTTAGACAGCATTTGTTGTCAATGATAAAATTAGAGTTTTCAAAGCAAAAATAAGAATTTTGGAAAATTCACATATCGTCAGATGGACAGCTTCCCAATATTTTTAAATTTTCCTGATGAGACTGCTGATGTTAACAAATAGTATTTTTGATAACATAACGAAATGTATTAAAATTTGGAAGATCAGCTTACCTCGATGAATCAATATTTTCACATGGCCGATGCATTATATAACAAAATCACATGAATGTAAAAGAGTCATTGAAAGTGCAAGATGGACCAAGGACATTTTAAAATTACAGATTACAAAAAGTTCACTGACAGGGTTTCAGATATCACATTGCAATTAAACTTTAAAAAACCACCACTTAGTAAGTTTGGGTATAGGATCAAAGAAAAACATTCACAACTATCTGAAAAGGCCACTAAAATACTTCTTTCTTTTCCAACTGTATGTCTGTATAAGGTTGGATTTTGTTCACTTACTTCAACCCAAAACCACATATCACAACAGCGTGAATAGAGAAGCAGATCTGAGAATTCAGCTCTCTTCTTTAAGCCAGACATTAAAGACACTGCAAAAACATGAAATGATGTCACTCTTCCACAAAAACTTTCTTTGGGAAAATATAATCATTTTTTAAAAATGCTCTATATGTTAACACATAAGGCTTTATTATTGAATTAACTACTTTTTAAAAAGTTAATTTTAATTTATAATATAATAAATATAAGTAGATAGAATTACATACATAAAAACTCTTTGAGGTCAACAGTAATTTTTAACAGTGTAAAGGATTCCTAAACTAAAAGTCTGAGAACTGCTGAGGAAGATAAATGAGAAAGTCCCAGAAAGATCATGATCAGATAAAAGTTTATCAAAGGAATAAGCTGAGGCAGCCTCACTGATACCAGGGTAGAGAAGGCAACGTAAGAACAGGGCATGGAAGGAGGGCTCCATTTACAGAGAACCCCACTCCCAAATTCTTTTTTTTTTTTTTT
Organism: Leptonychotes weddellii; assembly: GCF_054177405.1. Taxonomy (NCBI): domain Eukaryota; kingdom Metazoa; phylum Chordata; class Mammalia; order Carnivora; family Phocidae; genus Leptonychotes; species Leptonychotes weddellii. The sequence goes on along the minus strand of NC_138375.1, from coordinate 74,992,079 downwards.
AATTTTTTTTTTATTCTTATGTTAATCCCCATACATTACATCATTAGTTCTAGATGAAGTGTTCCATGATTCATTGTTCGTGCACAACACCCAGTGCTCCATGCAGAACCCACTCCCAAATTCTTTACCAGTCAATTCTGTGATTAGCAGAGGGAGTTCACCCTTGAGCAGTTAAATAGCCCACAGGCATTTTTGAGAGCAGTTATGAATGTATGCTAGAAAATGAAGTAATTGGGGCGCCTGGGTGGCTCAGTCGGTTAAGCGACTGCCTTCGGCTCAGGTCATGATCCTGGAGTCCTGGGATCGAGTCCCACATCGGGCTCCCTGCTCAGCAGGGAGTCTGCTTCTCCCTCTGACCCTCCTCCCTCTCATGCTCTCGGTCTCTCATTCTCTTTGTCTCAAATAAATAAATAAAATCTTTAAAAAAAAAAAAAAGAAAAGAAAATGAAATAATTGATGCTTTACGAAATTATAAAGGAATAAATTATCATGTGGATTATACAACAAACTTGCATTTAAAAAATATTATTTAGTGAGCTGAAGTCTAAAAAAGCAAGGAACATGAGTAAAGAATGTCATGACAATGAAGCACAGAATATTCACTGATATTAGTAAAAATTAAGAATTTGTCAGTAGAATGCTCCTCAAAATAGCTCCTGTCACTCCTCAGTTTAAATTAGGTACACTCCAGACTTACACTGTTGGATTAGCTGCGTTCCCCAAAGGGAAAATGGAAAGTAATTTCAGGTGACGTTGCATGGCTGCTAACTGCTAGGAACAACTTCAGCTGTACAACCTCTTTGGTCAGAGAAGAGCCTTTTCAGTAAATCTTAGCAAACAAATAATGCCAGTGACAGAAAAGGATGGCCATATTAACCAACTAGAAAATAGAGTAATTATGTCCCCTAAAAGAAGCAAACAGTAAGTCTTTTCTTGGAAGTATGATGAAAAAGAGCCCTAAATTTAGATTCTTAAGACCTAACTTTTGGCTCAAGTCACATATTTCCTGAGTTATCTGGGCAAGTTAAACTACCTCTTTAGTCTTCATTTCCTTATGTAAGATACGAAAGTTAGTCTAAATCTCTTGCTTTAAAATTCGACTCTAATGCACAGTAAGAAACACATTTTACATCCAAATCCTAAAGTCATGTATATCTAAAATAAAAATGCAGGCTAGTACTCACTTGATGGATTATAACCTGCCATTTGAAAAGCACTGAATTGACTAATGTCTACAATTGCTTATTAAGCACAACAAAAGAGAGTAGGGGTGACCTACAAAAGTGAAATATCATGATCTTTTTAACCACAGAAGTATCTTTGGGAGGAAGAAAAATGGATATTCATGTTTGGGCTAATATTCAAACTATGGATATTAACATTACTCAGGTTTTGGGGATTGTTACATTTATTGGCTACCTGAATTTAGAAATTTAAACAGCATATTGTTTAACTACCTAACGTCAAAATATCAGTTGCTTAGGTAATGTTTTATTTCCAATTGTTATTTGGAACTTTTGATTTCTTAGCTGCTCTCTGGCTAACAAAAGTATACTATAAAATATAGGAAGTTGTTCATCTAAGAACATGTGCCTCAAATGTTAATAACGTCACTGTCTGGCTGGGACTGTACCTTTCTTAGAGGTTGGGGCAGACAGTAAAAGTCAAGAGGTGAAATTTAAACACACTTGTAAATTATAGCATGCGACAACTATCAGTTATTTTTACAAATAGCGAACATTATATTGAGCACTGTGGGGACACGGGATTCCTCTAACGGATGACATTGGAACACATACTCCCCACTGGCCTGCTGAAACTTTCTTCGAATAGTGCGGCAGTTTGACATTCTTCTCACTTTCTTTCCTTCTCTTCTTCACAGGTTGTCTGACCTGCATTGAGGCCTGAAGGCACTTCTCTCCTACTCTTGCTCCCTTTCCTTTATCCTTCATAGGCCTTTTCCCTAATAAGCCTCTAGCACATCTAATCCCCTCTTAGCATCTGCTTCTCTGGGAATTTGAGTCAACAAAGAAAGCGCTTAGAAGTCCAGCCACCATATTAAACTCTATGCATCATTATTTAATCTTCACACAAGGCTTATGAACACATTATTACTATTTCTATTTTACAAATAAGGAAACAAACGCTAAGAGCAGAAAAGTAACGTTCCCAGAGTCACACAATTAGAGACAGACCTGGGATTTGAATGGTTTGACTTCACAGTTGGAGCCCCAGACTTTATTTTTTTTGAGTAGGCTCCATACCCAGTGTGGAGCCCAACACAGGGCTTGAAATCACTACCCTAAGATCAAGTTCTGAGCTGAAATCAAGAGTCAGATGCTTAATCAACTCTGAGACACCCAGGTGTCCCCCACCTTACTTTAAAGCAATTAGATTATATTAAGCCACAACAAAACTAGACAAATGCCTAATAACATTTTTCTGATACCTGTGTGCTTTCACACACTATCACACTTAATCCTAATAAATTTGTAAAGTTGGTATTACCACTGACAGATGAACAAATTGGGGCTCAAATGTAACTCCTTCCAGATCATATATAATAAGTTCATGAATTTGAGCTCATATGCAGGTCTTCTCTGAATTCAGCTGCTTTACGTTATACTGCTTTCCCTAATTAATCAAAATGACAATGTCTTTTGTCTGTTTAGTTTTAATTAATTTTCTTGACAGTGTTATTCAGCAAGGAATCCACCAAATGATTTAAACAGCTATGTATGTTTCATATACATACATATTATAGATACACTACTAGCAACTTAATTTCCTGAGCCACCTCTCCCCTTATCTACTTGTACGTTAACCAAAATTTCGAGAGAAATAGCTGGAGCTCTGTTTCAAAAACCTGTCTCCAATAACATATCAGCAGTTGAGGCTGGGAGGCAGTGTTCTTTTCACACTTCCAGAGGCTTTTTAGTATTACTATGCTGATTTTTACCTTTTTTTTTAATCTCTTGATTCAACTGCAGCCTTTTGACTGTACCACTCAAACACTTTCCTTAACCAGAGTCACCTGATGAGGTGAGTCAGAAGTCCGCAGAATCATCATTTCTAGTGATTAATTCCCGGTTGTTTCCCAGCCTCTAAAAAGACATAGCCTACGAGTAGTGTGCAGTATGTCAGAGCCGGATGTCGAAGTAACTCAGCAGTGTATTTAAATACTGAAAGGCAGGTGGCGTGTTTGTATTTTGTTTGTTTGTTTTGGTGGTGGTGTTTGTTTTGTTTTTCTGTGCATAAGGCATATGGAAGATTTTCCAGAAGGAGTACTACTGGGGATCTGGGCACAAGCAGGTCAGGAAGAGGAGACCCATGACTGACCCCATCATGGAGGTCCTGGAGCCACTCGTGGGAGAGAGCCAAATGTCCCTTAACCAATCCATTGTGTGACTTCAAATGGGGAAACTAGTGCCCAGAGAGGGGCAGGTGGTTGCTCAGAATCACAGAAAGGGGCAGGAGCCATGGAGAAAACAAGAAGACCTCACAGCCTAAGAGAATCCCCACCCCCAGTCAAACCAAAACCCCTAGTGCCATCTCAGCTAGGTGCCAGTGCCCAGCCCCCACCCTATCAGAACAAGGTATTTATAAACCAATCCCCACGCCATCGATGTGAATCCATGTCCTCTCAGGGTGGAGCCCCAGAAATAGGAAGCTAGATGGCCCCTCAGGGTCCTCTCCCATCTTTGACTGGGCCTGGGCCCTAAGTCACAGGTGTCCATTCACTAGGAAGGAAAGATTGCTCCCTAACCAGATCAACAGACTGGGGGGAGGGCTAGTAGGCAGGTGCTAGGCTGTGGCTGGAGTAAAATCATGGGCAATTTTTCATTTCTTTTTCCTTTTAGCTTTGTATATTCTCAAATTTTTAATCTATAACACCTTTGGGGTTCAGTTAACTGATCTATAAGGTCCCTTCCACCTGTAAAATCCTCTGACTTTAGCTGACTCCCAAGTATTAATCTGAATATTTGAGAAATGATCCTCAGAGAAATAAATTTCCCTGAGTATACACCTAGTTGTGTGAGCCAGGATTAAAATCCAATTGGAGGCAGTATAGCAGAGTAGTTATGATAACGGCCTCAAATCACAGCTCTGGCACTTAATGACTGTGGTAACATAGAACGATTTACAAAGCCTATCTCGGTTTCAGTTTTCTCATCTGTAAAACGAGGATAATACTACTTACCCTATAGTTCTGTGAGGACAAAATGAAACACCACATACCAGAGTAAGCAATAATAAATGCTAGGTATTCTCTTATCTCCTATCTCACTGTCCAGTTTTCTTTGCAGGTGACCACACAGCATTTTATGGATGAATGTAGAGTGGATATTACATTTCAGCATCAAAGTGAGTAACAATAAATAAGTATGCATTTATTATATGGCAAGACCTTTTTTAAAAAAACATGTACAAATACTTCTCTACGAAATAACATTTTAAAAAGTAATCATTCCTTCAATAAATGTTTATTGAGCCCCTACTATATGCCAGTCACAGAGCTAAACGCTGGATATGAGATAATGGACAAAACAGATACAATCTCAATCTTCATAAGCACTGAAATTTGATTGGAAACAAAACATCCCTGAAATCTACCTATGGGATATGTAAAGCAAGTATCTTTCAGATAGTGAAGTTGATAAATGTAAAAAAAAAAAAAATGCATTTAAGTATGAAACTAGCTGTACATATATACTTGTATCTATACAAGATATTCTTTATAATTAAGTTCTACATTATTTATAATACTGGTCATTTTAATGAGATTTTAGTAAATTCCCTGACAATTAGGCTATTTCTATTTCTCTACATAAAATAAAATACTGGAATGGGTATGTTTAATTAAGGATACTCCCTTAAAATGTGTGATAAGCACCATCTGTCTGAGGGTTACATGAATGAAATATAACAGTTTTCCTAATAACCAGTAAATAACAATTCCTCACAGGCATTACGAAGTTAGATTTTATGAAGTTTGTACTCATTCACTCATTTTTTCTTTTTCTCCATACACATTATACACGTCTGTGTGTGCACGCACTCGTGTGCGTGCAAAGCTGACTAAAGAGACGTCTGATATTCTGGACTTAGAGTCACCTACACACTGATGGTCTTGAGATTATATTTGAGTGATGATGATCAGACTGGCCAACAAAAGACCCGGGATTATGCATATGTCAAAGTTACTCTACGGTAATATCTTAAATACTTAACACATTCCTTATCCTTAATACATTAACTTAAGGAATTCCTTAACCCATTAATACATCCCTAAAATCTCTTTATACTCAAGTTTTGCTATCCATTTGACTTTTGAATGTGACATAGTACCTATCCAATTTTACCTGAGTGAAAAGACTGATTCACGTTAGGGATATTTATGAGTATAAAGAGCAGTAAAAAGAGCCAAAGTTTGGAGTCCAGTCGACTATGTTCAAATCTCAATTGTGTCAGTTATATAATTTGTGAGAATGTCTTTCAGTCTCCGTCACAATGTCTTTGAGTCTCAGTATAAAATGTTTGCAAAATAGGGGTAATATGATTTTTCTTATAGGACAGTAGTAACTTTAAGGAATGTAAAGTGCGTGGCAAACTGTAGCTACTTGTATTAGTGGTTGGCTGTACTAATTTGAAAGAACACAAATCAAGAGCAAGAATACAAAAAAAAAAATCCCTGCCTCCCATAAATTATTTACAATCCTTTCAGCTGGAGAAATAACACAAGATTAAATAAACATGGCAAAATTGGGACCAAATGAGAAGATTATAAAAGTTGGTTGAACGATTATCCAACAAGATTAGAGTATCAATGTGATGTCCTCATTATGGTTGCATTACTCAAAAGGTAACAAGGAATTTGGCTAATGCATCAGGGACTCTAAACTGAACACACTCCATTTTTCTTCATGGTACAGTAATTTTGAGAACTCTTTTGGAACTGGCTGGGGAATCAAAATTAGCTGCCTTTTAGGGGAAAGTGATGATTTAAATATAAGATAGAGTGGGAAAACTACTTACGTGAAGAAACTGCATTACAAAAGAGAAAAGTAGCCACGGTTCCCTACAACGTTCAAATCTTCGTTTCAAAGAACACATCTTCTCACATTATTCCTCTGTCCGAAGCAATTTTCTCTTTAAAACTATTGTGGTTACCTCAGACGTCCCTCCCAAATTCTCCTGAATCCTTCATTATCTAGGAAACCTGGAGCAGAGCGCGAGCACTCGTTCTACAAGTGCATCTTCTTGATCACAGGTTTCCGGAAAAAAGCTAAAGCGTGTACGTAAAGCCCATTAGCTCATGGTAGTCAGGAAAACAAAGCCCCTTCTTACCCAATTCCAACAGCGGCGGGAACGTTTAATTCTAAACATGAACGACTCCCTCATTCCCCGTCTAAAATGTTTGTAAAAGGTGCGACCCAGGTCAATGGAAACAGTACTCAGGACAAAGATGGTAAAGTAGCTCTCGGGAATCAAGGGTGACTAAACCCTGCCAATGGGAGAGTAATGACACTCCTTGAATATTGGAAAAAAGACTCGGCACTACAAGTCGCGGTATATAGTGTCTTCGGCCTCACTTGGGGATCCGACGTCGAGTTCCAAGTTGGAGACGGATATTGCTAGTGAAGAAGGAGGTAAGCCAGGATCCCAGGGCCTTTTCCAGCAGCAGAGGGTCAAGCGCCATTGGGTTGGATGAAGACTCCTCCCGGTTCAACCCTCTCCCGCTCACTTCTTGGTCCTGCCAAGATGCTACACGGCTCCCCGACCGGCCGGAAATATCAGGCCCAGGAGGCAACATAGAAAAATCACTTACCAGTCTCCCAAGTCTGGCGCAGACGTAGCAGAAGCCTGGCCCGCCCGCCAGAATCCAGCCAGGCACCCGCTCAGACCACCCTGACGACGGCTCGAGAGCGTCACTGACAACCACCCGGAAATTATACAATAGCTTCCGGGGCCGCCTAGCGCGCGGCGGGAAATTATTTCCCAGAGCCCGGATTAGTGAGGCAACGAGTGCTGCAGCGGCAGTCGTCTCCCCAGCCACCACCGCCACCCGAGGGAAGCATCCCAGACTCTCCGGCAGGGAAGGTAAAGGGCCTCAGCTCGGAAGACACAGTGTACCCTGACTCTCTGGGGTTGTTTCCTCCATGCCCCCAAAGTTTCTGCGGCTCCTGGCTTTGAGATTGGGAAGGGGCTGGGGTTGAGCGCTGGCGGTGCCCGCTTCTCCTGCCTTCCGCAGCCACCATCCGTTCCCACTGGCCCGGACTCGCTGAGCTCTACGCCCGCGTTAGTGGGCTGCGGCTGCAGACCCCGCCCCGCCCCGCCCCGCCCCGCCCCGCCCCGCCCTTGCCGCGGCTAGGACCGCCGCCGAGCGTCTCTGCAGTGCAGGCTTGAGCGGCTTCCCCCGCCCCTGTTTGCGCAGCTCCGCAGGTCGATCCCCTGCCAGGAACGCGCTAGGCCACCGCGTCTCTCGTTTCCATAGAACCGACTGGGACGCCTCTCGCGGAGTCTCTTGGCTGCTTTACGTAATTTAGCGTCAGTGCAGGTGGCTGGGATCCCCCAGGCCCACCTACCAGGGACGGGGAAAATGGTGTGATTCTTTTCTCCCTGGTAGAATTTTTTAACATATCCAGGTGCTAATGATTATATCTCTGCGGCTACTGTATGCCTTTAAACATACACACTTTTCCCTAAAGAAGGGTGTACGTTCCTGGGTGTTATAATGTCTCAGCTGCCTGAAGGCAGAGAACAAGACTAAGTGATTGTCCTGAGATTTTTTCCACTTCCAAAGTCTCTTATTACATATTGAAAAAAAAAGTGGTTTGTCACGGATACTCCCTATCAGGATTTGACCCAGAAATGACATGGAGCTTGGTTTTGGAAGCGACAAGCTCTTTTTTTTGACGAATGACTATCCTCTCCCTACTCCCCAATTTTTTTTCGTTGAGACCTTAGGAATGAAGACTTAAACTGAATTTGCAACATACGTATCGTATGACAGATTGCCTTGTGAACTTTTTGGTTTATGTCGTTAAGTTATGCCTCAGTTCCTAGAAGTATCTATTGATGTGCAAGATGTACCCGTTTTAGGAACATTTGACCTGTTTTGCAGGTGTTCGGTACATAAGTAAATGTTGGGGGTGGATTTTTATAAGGGAGTTAATTTGATTGTTTAACTTAAAGAGTATTCTTAATTTAAATGATCCACGATGTTTTAAATACTTCGTATAAATTACTGTGAAGACAATTAGCCTTCGATAATACAAATCAGCCTCCTTTAGATCTGATTTAGATTTTCTAAATCCAGATTTTTTTTTCACCTTATTGACTTGGGTTCAATTGTATGATTTAATATTTTCTTCTTTAGAGTAGAAAGCATAAATCATGTGAAACAGTCATTGAAACAGTGGTTAAATGTGGTTACCTTTCATAATCAAAATTCAAACCTTTTATGATTTATTTCATAACAGTATCCACGGTATTCACTAATGTCCGAAAACAATTGGTTTTTTTGAAAACCAATAGTATAACCTTATTAACTAGACAGTGTTTTTCTGATGAATTATTCTAAGATAGTCTATGCTTAAACAGTTTTTAAAATGAACAATTCCATTGTTCATAGACCATGTTCATAGACTGAATAATAAAACCTAAAGAAAGTGAAGAACCCTATTTCTCAATAATCTAACTATAATGGAATATTATGTAACGTTTGTAATTGATTCACCATAAATATGCTAATGGAAAAGGTATGCTGCATAATGTAGTATGTACTATTTCTAATCTCCTAAGGACATCTTAGTGCTTGAAAGTAAAATATCCCTGAAACTTTGAAGTTGACTTAGTTTTTACTTCCTTTATATTGAAATTACTTTAGATAGGCTGTTTTGTTATTCTTGATGAAGTCCATATGAATTAGTCTAGTGATTAATTCATACAAGATCCATTTTGAGAGGAAAATAATGAAAATTTCCTTTTTCATAAGAAAATGGCACTCTTAAGATTGTTCTTAGAAATGCTTTAAAGTTTTAGACATTTGTTATTTTTATAATTATGTTTAAATATTTTCAGTAATATGGCTCGTCTAAATATCTCCTCACCCTCATAGTAGATTCCTTTACCTGCAGTGTATTTTTCTCTTGCACTAGCTAAAAATAGATTACTTTGTAAAATTATAATATGGTTAAAAGTATTAGACTAAATTCTGAAATTTAAGTCAAAGTGGTATCATAGAAAAGGTATATCACTTCTGCAGAAACAGGCAGGTGTTTGCACTGAGCCTTGATTTCACTATTTTGCTAGCTGTGTATCTTTGAGCTAGTTTCTTAATTGCTAAGATTCCCCAGTATCCTCATCTGTATGAGCAGGGTAAACAGCGCTTAAATTGTCTGTATGGAAACGAGCTAACATGTACTGCGTAGACCATAGTAGGTCCTCAATAAAAGTGAATTCCTGCTTTTTTAACCTTACATCTTATGCTCCTACTAAATAGTTAAGTAATACAGAGTTCCTAATACAAACTTAAAGCAGATTTGACTTTCATCCCCTATGGCTAACCAACATAGACTGTCCATCCATTCTTTTTTCCCTGAACATTGTCTCTCTTGTTTCATCTCGCTTCCTTAAGGGCCCCTTTATCCATAAAAATAGCATCTCCAGTTCAGCCTGTTCACTGAATGTTATTGGATAGATTGAACACTTCCATACGTCCTCTTAGCCTGTCATTTCTTCCTCACCACAGTTACTTGGCTGCAACTGCTCCATTTCCTCCCTCTCAGTCAAAGAGACTGAGTATGACCGCTCCTTTCCCAAATAATGCCATTGAAGTAAGAGCATCTAGAAATCGCCACTGGAGACTGCAATCAAATAACTACGTATATATACATATATGTACACACACACAATAACATATATACATGCACACACGTATTCCGTATCTTTAAAGGATGAGACCGAACGAGACACTACATCTTTAAGGAAAAATTTCCAAAGGCTAGCTGAATGAAATTAAGCCAAAGGGCTAATTTGGCTCCTAGGCCAGGAGGGTACAGAATTTCTAAACTCCACTCGATGTTTATAGCGTTCAGAGCCAAATAGTAGTTTACTCAATATGAATATGGTGATATGTATCTACCTTTTGCAATACTGGTTAAAACAGTGATGTAACACTTTGACCCTTTTCACTTATTTACTTTCCCAGTTAAACACTTTAGATAAGAGAAACCATGAAAATCTTAAAATTCTTGAATTCAAAGCAGCAATATTGATTGTATTCAAGGGTTGATAATCTTTTCAAGAAAAGGGAATTTTTAAAGATGATTTTCTTTAGATTTAAAGTCAAAATAGTTCACTAGAATAACATTAAGAAACCATTAGTTTTCAACCTGGTGTTCTTGAAACGAAGAATATTCACTGGAATGGAAAAATGATCACAATGTAATTTTAAATAAAAATTAAGATACAGAACTATATGATAATCTCAATTTTGTTGTATATATATGTTTTTTCACACACACAAAACTTTTAAGCCCTGCCCCCGCCCCCAGGTGTTAACGGTAGTATTAATGGATGCAGGGATTACAGGTGATTTTAATCTTTCTATATACTTTAGTATTTTTAAAATTTTCTATAATCATGGATTAATTACAATTGACAGTAAAAGTTACTTTGGGGGAATTTTTAGTTCTTAATTGCAAATAAACCTTTTAATAAATCCTTTATTTATCTTAGTTATCAGCATACAACTTACAGAGTGCATTATGTTTTCAAAGTTCTGTGAAACCCTATGGCTGATGATAAAATCACTTGTAATGCAGAGTAGCATTTCCTACCACAAACCTTGTTAAGCATCCCTGCCCGTTTTTTGCAGCACTTTCTTTCAGTCAACTCTTAGACCCTGTTCTTTTATCCTCCTTCCTGAACCAGACCTTTGCATTCATCTGTATTCCTGCCTCTACTTTTCCCTGACTTCTCTTTTCAACATACTCTGTGTATCATATTCAAATATGTTTCAGCTATGTGTCTTATTGTAAAGAATTCATAGGACCTAAAAAGCTAGTACATAATAAAATGTTCTTAATTATGATGAGTGCTATAGGTTTATTTGCATTTCTAACTAGCACCAACTGCAGAGGAATTTCAGGCATCGGGGATAGGCCCATGTGGGAGATATTTTGGGAAAGTCCACACCACAGAGACAGTTGCTTTCTCTGCATAAATGCCAGCTCTGTTCACAGTCATTATCTCCTTAGTTGTGTGTATTATATGGTTCGAGGTAAGTAACTAAATATTTTTTTAATTACTACAACATTCAAAAAATTAAAACAGAAGCATTTTCTTGTAACGAAGACTCTAGTATATAATTTTTCACTTTTTGACAGTAAAGATAAAACCTTTAACCTTAAAAAAAAAAAACGCTATCATTTCTGTTTTCTTTTTGTTGTGTTAGGATAGTATGTTCTGATGAATGCCTGAAGGAACGCCCCCTACAAGTTCTAGAAAAAGTTATTTCTCTAGAAATACCAATGATAAAATTATATTGCAGTGTGTTTACTTTCTTGTGCTAGAAGACTTCTACCAGTTAGCCCTTGATCCCCATATCCCAGAACATACCACCCACACAAAACTTGATCCTATTTTTAAGGACTTTGAATTGTTTGAGTCTTTAGTAGGTATTAAACCATATTATATAGTGCTCTCTTTGGATTCATTGGCATATCAGGCTGTTGTTTCTTGTTTTCTTAATCCTGCAGGGTCATAAGAAGAACCATTATACTGACAGTTTTATAAATATAAATAACTCTATCCATGTATCTCTGTGTCTATTTCTATATTTATGGCTATTAATTTTTTCATATATCTCTGAATTAGATTTGTGATACAGCTTGTAAGTTTGTTGTAGGATGTGGTATTAAAAAGCATTGGTAAATGTATTGTAAACTGTTATTTCAAGCAGATCATTTGATTATAGGACACTATTTGATTAGGTTAATGGAATTTGTTTTTAAGAAATTTTGCTAGTTGGGGCACCTGGGTGGCTCAGATGGTTAAGAAATTTTGCTAGTTATTGTGTGCCATCACTACGATTCACAGTTCTGTGAAAGTTTAGCCAATAGCCCAGTTTTTCTGATAAACTTGGGAGTAAATGCCCTATATGGTGGTTTTTTAAAAAGATTGATTGATTGATTTGAGAGAGAGAGAGAGAGAGAATGCACGGCAGGGGAGGGGCAGAGGGAGAGGGAGAGAATCCCAAGCAGACTCCTCACAGAGCTTGGAGCCCAACATAGGGCAGATCTCAGGACCCCGAGATCATGACCTGAGCCAAAACCAAGAGTTGGCCGCATAACTAGTGAGCCGCCCAGGCGCCCCTGATTTGCATAATGTTTGAATCAGGACATCCTTTTATTTCACCTTTATTTCTTACCTTTCCTCTTGCTTGTTTAGTTTCGTTTCATATTTGTTACTCAGAGGAAAAGAATTGCATTAAAAATGCTTTCCTGATTTCTACCATTAAGCACATTTGGCTCAGTTGGTTAAGCGACTGCCTTCGGCTCAGGTCATGATCCTGGAGTCCCTGGATCGAGTCCCACATCGGGCTCCCTGCTCAGCAGGGAGTCTGCTTCTCCCTCTGACCCTCCTCCCTCTCATGCTCTCTGTCTCTCATTCTCTCTCTCTCAAATAAATAAAATCTTAAAAAAAAAAAAAATGCTTTCCTGATTTCTACCATTAAGCACATTTGGTCCTGCTTTCATTTTATTGTGGACTCTTACTTTGACAGAAAATGCTGTTAAATATACAAAGTGGGTGTTTTTGTTCCATTATAAAGATAATATGATTTAAGATAAAAACTACATGATACACATCCAAATCACTTAATATTTTATACATCAAAATGTATTAAAATGTCACTAATAATACTCAAATTGTAAAATAGCTGTTAATTAACTTGATCTAAAAGAGGAATGTAGTATAATAACTTTTTTCCCCTTACAGTTCTATATAACATACATTTAGTTCTCAGGAAGCAGAAGAATAAATTTAAAGGACAGTTTTTAAAACTTTCTGGATGATAGCATTACCTTTGAGTTTTTTTCATTGCTTTCTGTATGTATATTCTGATTATTTAACAGTAGTTTCTGTATGTTAGTATTTTAGAATAGCCAGATAGGCAAGATTTTACTTTTTTTTTTTAAGATTTTATTTATTGAGAGAGAGAGAGCTGGAGTGTGGGGGGTTGGCACAGGTAGGGGTAGTGGGAAAGGGAGAGAGAGAGAATCCCAAGCAGGCTCCACGCCCAGCCTGAAGCCCGACTCTGGGCTTGATCTCATGACCCTGAGATCATGACCTGAGCTGAATTCAAGGGTTGGACACCTAACCAACTGAGCCACCCAGGTTTCCCATGATTTTAGGTTTTCAAAGCTAATTAAACTTACCTTTTTTGGCAACATTTCCTGAAATAGCCTCTGAAATAGCTTTTTAAAACTTTAGAATATATGCATAAAATAAATGTAGTAAGTTAAATATGGTTAAAACACTTGTGTTCCTCTGATAAAAGTGGCTTACAAGAAATATAAAAACAATTAGGTTGCCTTTCCATTAGAATACCAAGATGATATTTACAGATATGTTGAATTTCACTTATCTAGTATTTCTTAATGGACCTACCATTTTCTTTTTTGCTTGTTTTTTAATTCTTTTTTTTTAAATGTTTTTATTTAAATTACAGTTAGCTTACAGTGTAATATTGGTTTCAGGCATACAGTATAGTGATTCAGTACTTCCATGCATCACCTGGTGCTCTTCACAAGTGCACTCCTTAATCCCCATCACCTGTTTAACCCACTCCCCCCCCAATCTTTTCCTTCTAGTAACCAACAGTTCTCTATAGTTAGGAGTCTCTTTCTTGGTTTGCCTCACTCTCTTTTCTACCCCCCTCCCTTGGCTTGTTTGTTTTGTTTCTTAAATTCTACCTATGAATGAAATCATATGGTACTTTTCTTTCTCTGACTTCTTTCACTCAGCATAATACTCTCTAGCTCCATTCATCTTGTTGCCAATGGCAAGATTTCATTCTCTCTGATGGCCAAGTAATATTCCATTGTGTGTGTATGTATTTATATATTTATATGTATATATTTGCATATTTATATACCACATCTTTATTCATTTATCAGTTGATGGACACTTAGACTGTTTCCATAATTTGGCTGTTGTAGACAGTGTTGCTCTAAACATCAGGGTGCATGTATCCCTTTGAATTAGTATTTTTTTTTATTCTTTAGGTAAATACCTAGTAGTGCGATTCCTGGATCATAGGGTAGTTGTATTTTTTCCTTCTTGAGAAACCTCCATACTGTTTTCCAGCGTGATTCCACGCATTTGCATTCCCACCAACAGAGCAAGAGGGTTCCCCTTTCTCCACATCCTTGCCAACACCTGTTGTTTCTTGTGTTCTTTATTTTAGCCATTCTGACAGGGGTGAGGTGATATCTCCTTGTAGTTTTGATTTGTATTTCCCTGATGATCAGTGATGTTGAGCATCTTTTCATGTGTCTCTTGGCCATCTGGATGTCTTCTTTGGAAAAATGTCTATTCATGTCTTCTGCCCATTTTTAAATTGGATTATTTTGGGGGGGTTTTGAGTTTGATAAGTTCTTTATATATTTTAGATACTAACCCTTTATCATATATGTCATTTGCAAATGTCTTCTCCCATTCCTAGGTTGCCTTTTAGTTTTGTTGATTGTTTCCTTAGCTGTGCAGAAGCTTATTTTGATGAAGTACCAATAGTTCATTTTTGCTTTTCTTTGTCTTTCCTCAGGAGACATATCTAGAAAGAGGTTATGGCCTGTGTTCTCCTCTAGGAATTTTATGGTTTCAGATCTCACATTTAGGTCTTTAATCCATTTTGAATTTATTTTTGTGTATTATATCAGAAAATAGTCCAGTTTCATTCTTTTGCATGTTACTGTCCAGTTTTCCCATTTGTTGAAGAGACCATCTTTTTCCCATTGGATATTCTTTCCTGCTTAGTTGAAGATGATGTGACCTTATAGTTGTAGGTTCATTTCTGGGTTTTCTATTCTCTTCCACTGATCTATGTGTCTATTTTTGTGCCAATTCCGTAATGTTTTGATCACCACACCTTTGTAATATAACTTGAAGTCTGAAACTGTGATGCCTCCAGCTTTGCTTTTCTTTTTCAAGGAGGACCTACCATTTTCTAAAGGAAATTTGCTTAAAGGACTTATTTACATCCCTAGAATTAATAAAAGCAACATTTCTCCTTCGTTTTGGTCATACGCCTTATAATCCACTTGCAGCTTTATTGTATATGTGTTAGTATGTGTTCTGCATCAGACTAAATCATTATTTCAAGTAACAGCATATTCTTTGTAAAGTTTTTATGTATTACCAGTCTCTTTATTAACGGATATTATAATTCAGGAGCTATGTCATATATCCCATAAAATTGGTTTAAAAAATTTGATGATTAATACAGGAAAGAATTCCTTCTGCAAGAAGCCACTTACGTTTTATGTACTGATGATAGTATTTTACATAAGTGATTTTTCATAGGATGCCAAGCTCTGTTATGTGCATTTTATAATTTTGTACCAGAACCTTTTAACTTTTATTTTTTTAAAGATTTATTTTATTATTTAGAAAGAGAGAGCTCATGCGCTGTGCAAACAGGGGAAAGGGCAGAGGGAGAGGAAGAGACAGAATTCTCAAGCAGACTCCTTGTTCGGTATGGAACCCAACTTGGGGCTCGATTCCAGGACCTTGAGATCATGACCTGAGCCGAAATCAAGAGTTGGCTGATAAACCAACTGAGCCACCTAGATGCTCCAGAACCTTTTAACTTTTAAAAAATGTTTCACTGAAGACCCTTATCCTTAAAGACACTTTCTTTATGTTCTGTATCTTCAATTTTAGTATTTTAGAGGGTTAATGCATTATATCCCTTTCCCTCTCTTGGAGCCAATAGAGAAATAAGAAAGTCTGATGTTTTGGGGTCAAAATAACAGCTTTTTTACTGAATAAAAATTGGTTTGGAGGAGGTAGCTTTGTGCAACTCCAGGGTGCTTCTTCATACATAATCTCTGAATTCATTTACCCATGGGCCTGCTGGACTACTACTGGCAGCTTCTTCGGACATGTCAGAAAGCATTAATATGAACTGTCTTTGCGAGTATACAGATATGTCTAGCAAAGCATATCCATTTAGTTCTGTCAAGTAACTTCTCCCAAATCAAGCAGTGATGAAGGGTAGAGAAACCAGGTGTACTGTTAGCTGATGTTATACTCCTCTTAGAAACTTTAAGCAAAGGAAATAAAGGTTCATCTTAACCCTGAGTAATGCCTTAAATTGTCATAGTGAGACTTCCTGAGACTTTCTTTGAGGTTTTACATAAACACATATATGTATGTACTTCATATGTTTTTAGTATCTATATATATTCCGTCTTTGACAATAGAATTTCTGTAAATCTTGTCTTTATATACTTGTCTTGTTCTATGTAATACTTGTCACCAGTTGTCTGTTACTATTCCTGGGCTCAAACAGGTATAATTTTTAGTTTCCTTTTAATTGTCTTTAAAGAGGTCAACTGCTTTTGCTCTTTGGCATTAATTAAACACTGATCTACAGCTGTAGTGACAAAACTGGTAGAGAAATGGAAAATAACCAATTTCTGTAGTCCCTGTTTTCCTCATCTATAAAAAGAAACTAGATTTTCTCTAAGGTGCTATCAGTTCTGAAGTTCTAATGTCAGGTAAACAAAACCCTGTATTCTCATTAAAAATATTGTGAGGTGTTGTCTTTCTTGCTTATTAAATGTGCCAGTTCAAATACAAATGCTTTATGAACTACGTTTATATGTGGATTAAGGTCTCCTATTTACATAAATTTGAAAAGTGTGATTTTTTTCAGTCTACTTTGTAGGTGATAAAGTGAACATATAGCAGAGTTAAGAAATGTAGACTGGGAATAGAATCCAGTTCATTATATGTACCTAGTATACTAAGTTATTTGGTGTAAATGCTTTGGGAACATGAGTTCTATCAACTTCTGTAATGACTTTTAGGTACTCTTCAGTATTTGTCCACAAATATTTTAAAAATTGTTATAAAATTTGATTAGGTTTCATTGTCCACAGTGTACTTGTTTCAGAAGCTCTTAGCAAAAACAGTGCTTTTAAAATAAAGCTAGTATAGGGGCGCCTGGGTAGCTCAGTTGGTTAAGCGACTGCCTTCAGCTCGGGGTCATGATCCTGGAATCCCAGGATCAAGTCCCACATCAGGCTCCCTGCTCAGCGGGGAGTCTACTTCTTCCTCTGGCCCTCCCCCCTCTTGTGCTCTCTCTCTCTCTCATTCTCTCTCTCTCAAATAAAAAAATCTTAAAATAAAGCTAGTATTACTATGCTAATATTTATATAAATAATCTTTTCTGAAGAATTGTATTCATATATCAGTGTGTTTTAGTGTCAAGTAATGTAGGAACACAAACATTCAGTGTTCAAACCACCAAAAAAATCTATTTACAGTCACATTTTGGGAACATAACTTTTTTTTTTTTTTAAGATTTATTTATTTTAGAGAAGGAGAGCACGTGAGTGGGGGTTGGGGCAGAGGGAGAGAGAGAATCCTCAAGCAGACTCACCGCTGAGTGTGGAGCCCAGCTCAGGGCTCAGTCCCAGGACCCTGAGATCATGACCTGAGCTGAAATCAAGAGTTGGCCACTTAACTGACTGAGCCACCCAGGCACCCCGGGAAGATAACTTTATAAACCAATTTCTGTTGCACATAAGCAGTCTTAACATTGTTATTTACAATAAAGCCTTATATGTTTAATTCATTAAATGTTTGTTTTATTTTTTTATTTTTAGCACTCATAGGTAAGAAAAAATAATGTCAATCCTGTGAATATTATCTTTAACATATATTATTTTCTTTATGTGTATATATGTTAGATGGAAGATGGTGCTCCAAAGCATATCATCCAAATGACAGGATTTAAGATGGAAGAAAAGGAAGCTCTAGGCAAATTGCTTTTAAAACTAGATTGCACTTTTATTAAGAGTGAGGTGAGTACAGAAACTTATAAAATATTCAATATAGACTTGAAAAATAATAATGGTCTAAGAATGATAAAATGCCCTCTTGATAAGAATAAAGTGAACGTGCTATAAAGTCAATCTTGCCTTTAGTAACATTTTTTCATTTGCATTTTTCCTTCCAGAAATACAAAAACTGTACACATCTTATAGCTGAACGCCTGTGTAAGAGTGAAAAGTTTTTAGCAGCTTGTGCAGCAGGTAAATTAACTACTTTTCTTCCTTGAAAAAAAATCTTCATGTTAAAAAAAGTACCTTAATCTCCTAAAGATAGATAGTATCATTATTATATCAAACATAATAAATGTGGTTTTATTTGAAATATTTTATCTGAATATTTTTCTGAAAATATTTGTTACAATATCTTTGATTTTTCTAAGTAAAACTTTGTAACACATGAAAATGTACCAAAGAGGCAGGAATACTTAACCAAAGATTTAGTGTGTTTTATGTCAAAAAAATTTTTTAACAAAAAAGTTGGGCATAAGAATGCCCCCCCTTCAAAAAAATGCTTTAGTCAAAGTCTCGGCTCTTCTCAGTCAAGTTTGTTTTCTCTGATCTGTCATTGGAAAGAATCTGTTTTTATTCTTCTTCTACTCTTTCGCCTCCCATCCATGATATGAAGCAATGATCACCCTATTGTGTTTTTCTAAGATTTTAAATTCCATAAACCCAACTTAGGACTTAGTGTCTTCCCCTCTCTGTCACCCTTGTTGTTTCTTTTATAGTTTCTTCTACTGTGATTGAACTAGCATATCATTAGTTCACTGATCGTCCAAAAAAAAAAGTATTTTTAACTCAGTAAGTTTATTAGTTTTTAGAGTAATTTACTAGAAATATACTTGGATTTATTATTATCTCCACAAATGAAAACCTATATTGTCCCTGCTGTTGAGAAAAATTACCATTGCCCAGATAAAGGAACTACAGAATGTTATTAGATATTCTGAAAAATTCTCTAACTCAATAAATTTGTTTTACAAAGTGTAACATTGCATAAACATTATTTAAGAAGTTTTTAGCATAGGAAGAATAATACAAATCTCAGCCAAAACAGTGAATAACAATAGTAGACATAGCTTAAGTAATACCACATTTATTTTAATAACTCTTAGGTTTGTATTTAATTTCGTAATGTTTAGATTTAGAATCATTATGGGAAAGATTACATACAATGTTCAGTGACATCATAGACCTCTACCAAAAATTTGGGAAAACAAACATAATTCAGAGATAATGTTGGCATTGTAGCCTAAGAGTCTTGGGATGAAAAAGGTCAAATTTTATTTGATATTTGGTCTTTATTGTTGACCATTCATTAGAACCAAAATTCTTTTGTAACTGACAGTTGGTTTGCTTTCTAGGAAAGTGGGTACTAACTAAGGACTACATAATTCATAGTGCCAAAAGTGGCAGATGGCTTGATGAAACAACTTATGAATGGGGCTACAAAATTGAAAAAGACTCCCATTATTCTCCTCAAATGCAATCTGCACCTAAAAGATGGCGTGAAGAACTGAAACGCACTGGTGCTCCAGGAGCCTTCCACAGATGGAAAGTTGTCCTCCTTGTTAGAGCTGATAAACGAAGTGATTCTCTTGTAAGGTAAGATGAGATCTCATAAAAGCTAAGCAATGAATGAAAAAATAATTTTGGTTTGCTTGAATACCTTTTTGTTTCTTTGAAATTATTGATTTTGTCCAAATGAGCCATGGTGATTTACTCTTTAATCTCTGAGTTAAGTGATTCTGTACTTAATTAAGCGTATGTGTCTAATAGAATAAAATCTATTTTATAGTATTGCTTTAAATTATTTTTGGGTTTCTGTTTAACTTTCCATGTTAATTCTTTTGGCTAAGTCAAGCAAAATAAAAAAACTTGGAAGATACTTGTTTTCAGTTTTGAAGCAATTTTAAATTTTGTAAGTATTTATCACAAAGGCTTTTTTGGGGGGGTTATATAGTACAGTCTTCATGGTTCATGTTTCCTTCATTATTTCATTTCTTTCTAACTTTTACATCATATTTTTAAAATAATTCTTATTGAGTAAACTATATTCCGAGATTGCAATGACTTTTGGGGGGGGTGCAAAAGCCCTTTGTCACCTTTATAAAGTATAATTTATAGGCAACTAAAATGCACACATATTAAGTATACATTTTGATAAATTTGGGGAAATTTATACACCTGTATCACCTCCCCACCACAGTCAAGATCTGCAACATTTATGTAATCTTAACAGTGTTCCTGTCATTACACATTTAATTCTGCCCACCAATATAAGACAACCATTGATTTCCTTTGTGTCACCGTACATTAGATGTGTCTTTTTTTTAAGTTCATGTAAATGGAATTATTCTATATATACTTCTTTGATGTAGTTTCATTTGCTTAACTCATTATTTCTGAGATACATCCAGGTTATTGTGTGTATTAGGAGTTCGTTCCTTTTTGTTGCCGAGTAGTATTCCGTTTTGCGGATGTATAACTATCTGTTTATTCACCCATTGATAGACATTTGTTTTTTGTTTTTGTTTTGTTTTGTTCTTCACTTGTGCTAATATAAATAAAGCTTCTATGAACATTTGAGTACAAGTCTTCATGTACATTTGTTTTTCTCTCTCTTGGGTTAATACTAAGAATGAAATTTCTGGCTCGGATGGCAGTTGTATACTTAACATTATAAGAAAATGCCAAACTGTTTTCTGAAGTAGTTGTACTATTTTACATCTCCTCCTAGCAATGTTCGAGATTTCAATTGCTGTGCAATTACTTTGGCACTATTGTCCAAAAGTCACTTGACTATATTTGTGTGGTCTATTTCTGGGCTTCTTACTCCATTGGTATCTGTGTGTACCTTATACTAAAAGCACACAGTTTTGGTTACTATAGTTCTATAATGAGTCTTGAAATCGGGTTGGATGAGCCTCCCAACTTTGTCTTATTCAAAACTGTTTTGATGAATCTTGAATTTTTAACCACCTTGTCAATTTCTACAAAAAAGCAAGCTAGGATTTTGACTGGGATTGTAATGAATCTATAGGTCAAATTGGGAAGAATTGAGATCTTAACAATATCGAGTTGTCCTATTTATAGATTCCCTATCTCTCCAGGTCTTTAATTTCTGCCACTAATGTATTACAGTTTTCACTGTATAAATCTTGTACATGTTTTGCTAAGTTTAATCCTAGGTACTTCCTGTTTTGGGATGCTATTATAAATGGATTGATTGCTCTGAAAGGTTTTATGTGCATCTATTGAGATGATTGTCTTTTCTCCTTTATTCTGTTAATATGGTAAATTATTTTGATCGATTTTAAATGTTAAACCAAACTTGTTTTCCTGAACTAAACTGTACTTAATCATAGTGTGTTACCATTTTTAATAATTGCAGATTCTATCTGCAGATACTTTGTTAGGAATTTTAGTGTCTTCAATCTGAGCAACTGACAACTGTAAAAATACATAAATTTAATATCATGGATATTTTTTTCTTCCATAATTAGGAATTAAGAAATGGTTGCTCACTCTGACCATTTCTTTCTTTTTTTTTTTTTTTTTTAAGAAAAAGAGCTCCCAGGACTTGGGGTGAGGGGGTTGGAATCTTAAGGAGGCCCCATCCCCAGTTTGGAGCCTGACATGGGGCTCAATCTCAAGACGCTGAGATCATGACCTGAGCCAAAATCAAGAGTTGGACACTTAACCTACTAAGCCACCCAGGCGCCCCGCACTATGACCTTTTCTGTTCAGCATTTTACCAGAGATACTAGACAGTGAAATAAGGCAAAGAAAATAAATTTAAGAGACATAGAGTTAGATAGAAAGAAATAAAAGTAATTGTCTTTATTTCCAGGAGATATGGATGTGTACTAAATAACTTATCCAGAAAAGCTATTAGAAGTAATTATTGAATTCAGCAAGATGACAGAGTAGTAAGTCACTACATAAAAATTAATGGTGTTTTTATATGCTAGTAATGAACAATTGGAAATTAAACATTTAAAAACAATGTATTACCTGTGGTTTTTAGCAGTTTGATAATGTGTCCAGATGTGTTGTTATCTTGCTTATTGTCTATTATTTATTCATGTTATTTGCATGGAGTTCTCTGAGCTTCTTGGACATGTGGCTTTTTATCTTTTATTAGTTATGGAAAATTCTCAACCATTATGTTTTAAATTCTGTTGTCTTCTTTTTCTTGTGCTCTATTACCTATGTTTTAGACCAATTAATTCTTTTCCAGTTTTTGTATGTTCTGTTTTGTTTTTAACTTTTTTTCCCATTTTTATGTTTCAGTTGGATAATTTCTATTGACCAGTCAAGTTCAGTGATTCCATCCTCAGTTGCATGCAGTCTGTTCATAAGCCTGTCAAAGAGATTATTCTTTGATATAGTAACTTTTATTTCTACCATTTTTATGTACTCAGTGCTCAGTTCCTGATCTCTTAATGCGATTTGTTCAGTTTTTCCTTTGGATCTTCAAACATTTCAGTCATAGTTATTTTAAATCACTTTCTGATAATTTCAACAAATGGATCATCTGTCTGTGCTTTATATTCCTTTATCTCTTCACAGTGGTTTGGTTTTCTTCCTTTTTGTGTATGTCTTATATTTTTTTATTGCATGTATAGATACCACATATAAAGCAGTAGAGGCTCAGATAAGTATTTAGATCCAAAAATGGGCTTACTTTTTCTGTAAGGCAATTAGTATTGGTAGTTGACTTAATCTTGTCAGTTTTTGAGCAGGTTTTGGATTTTGTTAATGCTATAGTTACCTTCAATGCATTCTTTCTGGTTACTCCTGCAGTGGAGTACAGTTTCTTTGTGCTTGACCTGAGTCCTGGGGTGCTGGAGGGTTTTTGGTTGATGTTTTTGCTTCACCCTCAGCTTTCAGTAGTTCCTGAAGCACTGCTGGGTCACAGGACTTTCTTGTCATTCTCTTCCTCTCTTGCTTGTTACTCATCTCTAGGTTGCAGGTAAGAGTAAGATGGGTTTTTGGTTTTGCTGATAGACTTCAGTCTTAAGCATTCTTTGTGTTCTTGTTCTCTGGGGTTGGGACTTTCTCAATATTTGTGTCTCAGTCCCCCATGGCAGCCAAATTCTGCTTTGTATCTGTGGGCAGGGTTTGGGCAAGAGAGAATTTCTAGCCTCTCCTCCAGTATTAGATTTCTGCTTTGTATTGACGCAGGAACCTATATTTGAGTGGCATTTCTTCTGCCCCTTGTCCAGGGACAGATGACTTTTGCCTCGTCCAGAAACAGTGGATCCTTTTTTGGGCTATGCAGCAGGAGGTTTTCCTGCCCCTTTCTCAGGGCACATGGATTTTACATGTATTCTCCCAATAGAAGCAGTGCTTCTTTTCCTGGATTCTGAAAGTATATGACTTTCTTACCTTACCCCAATGACATAGGACGTTTGCTTCATATGAGAGAAGGATCCAGGGACGTGGACCAGGTTTAATGTCTGTCTCTTGGTGGGCAGCCAGTCCTCACTGGCCTACTTGTGCTACCTAGTAGGGAATCTGTTTTCTGCCCATAATCTTTTTCATGAATACTGAAGCAAAGGCAAAGAGCTTGCAAGTGAGGGTAGACTTGCCTTGAGTCAGTGACTCCCAGATATTATAAATTGTCATGGTACTTGCACTTGGCCCTTAAATTTGTTAGAGTTTTACCTGATTTTTACCTACTTTTATGACAGCTACTTCTCTCCTGCACCCTGGCAAAATGAAATAGTTTTGAGTGTCCAGTCTCTTCACAAAGGGCCGTATCATTATCACTCTCTGGGAAATTAAGTTTCTTGGTTGGTTGTTACCTCAGTTCTCTGATGGGTTCATGAAAAGTTAAGATTTTTTTTAGATTATTTGGCTTTTTCTTTCTTTCTTTTTTTAAATATTTTATGTATTATTTGAGATAAGAGAGAGAGCACGAGTGGGAAGGAGGAGCAGAGGGAAAGGGAGAAGCAGACTCCCCAGTGAGCAGGGATCCTGATGCAGGGCTCGATCCCAGGACCCTGAGATCATGACCTGAGCCAAAGGCAGTTGCTTAACTGACTGAGCCACCCAGGCACCCCAATTTGGCTTTTTCTTATTGTTAGGTAATAACAGTGTTCTCTTGTGGCTTTCTAAATCCTAAGCACAAGCAGAACTTTCATGAAACTTTTGAGATGTTAAAAGTTAATCAAAAACTAATTTTTTAAAAGGATGCTGGCAACTGTAGTACCTTTTTTGTGGTTTAGAATGATTTCCTTGGAAGTATGTTGCCTTCTGAGGTAGCTACTTCCCTAAATTTCTTTCATTATTGTTTTGGCTATGGAGGTGACTTTTCCGTAGGGAATAAATTCAATATTCATGATTCTTAAAAGTCTTTCCATATCAAGAAATGGATAAGTAGAAAGAAGAGCATGATTTCTTCAATATCTTCTCTGAGCAAATTAGAATTTAAGAAATCACTGCAGTAGTTATTCTCCATGGCACTCAACCCAGAGGAACTTAATTCTTTCAGAAAGTTCTACTCCTACTCCTAGGAAGTAATTGATTTAGATAATTTGACTGAATAGGCTTTAAAAAAATACTTTTTATACTATTTACATTTTTATTTAGAGTTCTGGAGGCTGGAAAAGCAAATGTTATTTTACCAAAAAGTTCACCAAGTGGAATAACTCATGTGATTGCCAGTAATGCAAGAATCAAGGCTGAGCAAGAAAAAGACCATTTTAAGGCTCCATTTTATCCAATTCAGTATCTAGGGGATTTTCTTTTAGAGGTAAGTAAAATAAATAAAAAAACATTTCTGAGTGTTTATTTTATAAAATATTCATAGTGTGAAATATGTTAAAAATTAAAATATGTTCTGAGAAAATTAAAATATGTTCTGAAGTTTAAAAATACAGTGATTAGAAGTATAGTTAACCCTTGAACTGCATGGATCAACTTATAAACAGATTTTTTTTTATAATTCAGTACAGTACTGTAAATATTCTCTTTTCATGATTTTCTTAATAACATTTTCTTTTTTCTAGCTTACCTTATTATAAGAATAGAGTACGTAATCCATATATAAAATATGTTATTCAACTTTTATTGGTAAGGTTTCTGGTCAACAGGCTATTAAGTTTTGGGGGGGCTAAGAGTTATATGTAGATTTTGGGCTGTAGGGGGTGTTGGTGCCCCAATCCCCACATTGTTCAAAGGTCAGCTGTAATTAAAGTGACATATTTTTAAAGGCAGTTGTTCTCAATTATTTAAATATTTGAGAATATTTGTGATAAACGTGGCAGAAGCTTGATGAATTTAAAATTTATCTTGAGTCTCTATTTTAGTTTTCTGTGCTTTAGTGATGTTTACTACAAACTAATTTTAGCATTTTAATGTCAGAGTATAAATAAAATAGCAGTGGACCATGGTATCATATGGCATCATTTAAGAATTTGTGGATATTTTTCCCATGGGGGAAAAAAAAGAGGAAGCTCTTTGTAAGGATTTAGAAATATTTTCCTCTCCTGTTCCTCAACCTCCCTCTTCCCACTTAGTGCAAAGACCACTTCTTAAGTTGTTTGAATGGGAACAGTCCTAAAAGAAATTCTCTGAAGATAAGAAAAGAATTTTTAAGAAGGGTCACTCAAGGCAGAAAAACCTCAGTATATCTAAAAACTACATTTTGATCTTCTAGGAAAAACTGGCTCCTTAAGTGTTTCCCTCTCAATAGATGCTATAACCTTTTATCTAATAACTTAGGTTAGAGACCTGGGAATCACCCTTGAAACCTTCCTTTCCCTTATTCCCCAC
This sequence comes from Leptonychotes weddellii, assembly GCF_054177405.1. Classification (NCBI taxonomy): domain Eukaryota; kingdom Metazoa; phylum Chordata; class Mammalia; order Carnivora; family Phocidae; genus Leptonychotes; species Leptonychotes weddellii. Next base: position 74,966,163 of record NC_138375.1, on the reverse strand, counting down.
ATCTCGTCAATCACCAAGTCCTATTGATTTTATCATCTTAATACTCAAATTACAGTGCTTTTCTCTTCCTATATTAACATCATCCTGAGTTCATTCTCTTTCCCCTGCCCTCCTGAAATAGACTCTTAATTACTCTCTACCTTTTAACTCTTGGTAGTATACTAATTAATTACTCTTACTTTTTTACTTCTCTAGTCCATTCTACTTCATTCAGAAGGAGCAGCCAAAATGCTCTGTGTAAAACAATTCTCATCTTGTCACTGTCCTACTTAAACCCTCCAATGGCTTCCCATTGCCTTTAGGATAAAGTTCTAAACTTCTAACATGGCTTAAAAGTTCCCCACAGAATTCTTGTATCCTGCTCAATTTTTTCTGTGCTCAACTATAACAAAACTGCCTTCTCCCAGTTTCTTAAACAGGCTAAGCTACTTCCTACCTCATTGTCTTCTCAAAAGCTACTTTTTTTTCCCTGAAAAGGTCCTCCTCAGTACTCTCTCTGTACCTGCCTGCCTTCTGTTCATCGTTCAAATTCCACTTATAATGATGCCTCTTCAGGGAATCAACTGGCTGATTACTTGGTTAATATCTGTTTTCCCCATCTAAACCAAAAGGATCATGTCATCAAGATGATACCTCTCTTTTCCATAGTTATAGCCGAATAATCTTGTGTAAAGCCTGGCACAGGAGTTCTCATTTTATGTTAAATTAATAGAGAAATTATGAAATATCTTTGAGTTTTCCAAGAATAGATGTAATACATCATTTCTATAATTACCTTTCCCTACTGAGTAGCAGCAATGTAGATTGGAAATTTGACCTTATTTCAAGGGATGGCTCTGCTTGGACTCTAGATGATCTCGTTGTCTTTGACAATGATTGGTCTTGGAATGGGCATGTGAACCAGTTCTGATCCATGGGACATGAAGAGTAGTATGTAAGAACTTCTGGGAAGTTTCTTCATCCTTCTGAAGAGATAGCACTGGCAGCCTGGCTCTTGCTAGATGTGAACATGGAAGAATGTAATCTAAATTATTACTAGCAGCCAATTTTGACCATGAGGGGAAGTATCCTTAAGATGAAACCAACCCTGTAGATAGCAAACTGTAGAGACATGATGTGGATCCTTGCAAAGATCCTTTAGTTGCTGGATTAGCCAACCCTAAAACCTGTCTTAGCACTGGACCACATTACCATGCTGTGAGGTAGTAACACATCCATATTATTTACATGACTTTGAGTTGGTTTTCTGTTACTTGCAGCCAAAAGCATCCTATCTGATCTACGTTATCTGAACATTTAACTGTTAATAGAATGAAAGCCATTCTTAACTAGATTAGTAAAAGTATCTGAATTTTCTTTTTTCTATGGAAAGAAGTGAATAAAGTGTAAAATATGATATGCTTTATCCATAGTCTGATTTTACTGCAGTAATTTGACAGCATTCAGATTCAGTTGCTGAAATATTGGAGGGCAGCAGTAGTATATCAAGTAAAAGTAGCAGATACTCTATATTTATTTTAGAATACATTGTTTTATAAATTCTGGATTAGGCAGATGGGAGTTCATAACTATTCCAAATAAGGAAGGCATTTTGTGATTACTTCTGAGAAGAAAATAGTTAAGTTCATGGTAGTATCTTTCTTTTTTCTACCACTTTGGCATATAGCATATCACATTCCTCATTAGATGGATTCTGAATTACCCTCTGAGAGTTGCCATGTAAAATGATGGAGTTAAAAGTAACAAGCAATTGTTTAAAAAAAGTTTTGTTCAACCTGCTTATACTTTTTTTGGAGAGCTCCCGAGTAACAGATTTAGGAATCTATTTAGTTCAGGTTTATAGATATTTATTGAAGACTTTTGATGTACCAGGCACTATGCTGTGTGCTAGGCAAAATGAGTAAGACCACATGTCAGATTTCAAGGTGCTTACTATTTAGTGGTGAAAACAGAACACGGAAACTATTACATTTAGTGTGTTGTGCATTGACAAAATCAAGTGCAAGGTGCAGGAATGTAGAGGAACAAATGACTAATGTATCTCAATTGTTTGGCCCAAGGAAGGCCTTACCACTTAAAACTTCTTTTGACTCTCTGCCTAAGAAAGAAAATAGAAAGTGAACCACAGAAAAGTCTTAAAGAAATACAGTAGGAACCATAGAAGAAAACATACATTTTTTTGTGGCAGATCAACTGATTTGTGACCCAGATTTATAATTCATTAGTTTTTTGTGCACAGGAAAGTCATTTATCCTGAGACTAAATTTCTTCTTTTGTACATAGAAGCTAATACTATCTTACTTTGGTTGTTGTGAGAATTATTACAACTGTTACTCTGGACTAATATTTATTGAGTGATTACTATGTGCCAGGCTGTCTGCTAAGCATTATGCACCCTTTATCTGTCTACTTATCTATCTTTTCTTTCTTTTCCTCTTTCCTTTTTTTCCCTTCCCTTTTCTTTCCATCCCATCCTTCCTTCTGTCCTTCCTCTCTCTCTTCTCTAGCCAACATGGGGCTTAAACTCACAACCCATGATCAAGAGTTGCATGCTCTCCTGTTGGAGCCAGCCAGCCACTCTTATATACCCTTATTTTAAACATCATATTCCTGTGTCTATGTATTATAGCCTCATTTTATAGTTGGCAAAATGAGGAACAGTCAGGTTAAATTATTTGCCCATGCTCCTACAACTGTCGTGTGTCAGACCAAAAATTTAAGGTCAGGCACTCAGTAAAATTTAAGTATTCTCTCCTCGAACCCCCTTTCTTGTATTCAGTTTGGGTATTATTAGGTAACCTTGATATTCACCTGGTCTCTTTCTGGGTAGTTAAAAATACCTAATGCTGTTAACAGTACCATAACTAGTAGTCAATCATAAGATCTTGAGATAACCATTTAACAATCAGGGTATAGATACTAGTTAAGGACCATATAGAGCACTCGTTGCTTGACCTCTCTGATTCTGTATCCTGTGTCATGAATTCATTCAAGTTGTGTGGTAGATGCTATGGCTGAATCGAGGAATAAGACCCAGAGACCAGAGTCTCTCTATACCTAGCATAAAACAGTAAACCCCATCAAGTATCTGAATCAGAAGCCAGGACAGCTGTCATTGCCACATTGTGCTGCTCTACTCCTAGATAATAGAATAATTTACTAAAGAAGTAGGCTTTTGGTCATCTATTTGGAACATACAATTATGCTATATAAAAGAGACTAGACATGACCCTTTTTTCACAGGTCATATAGGAGATAAACACTTAACACAATACCTAGTACATAGTTGGTACCAAAGGAGTATTTATTTTTTTTTCCTTGTAGTTTTTAATTTTATTATGTTAGTCACCATACAATACATCATTAGTTTTTGATGTAGTGATCCACGATCCATTGTTTTCGTATAACACCCAGTGCTGCATGCAGTACGTGCCCTCCTTAATACCCATCACCAGGCTAACCAATCCCCCCTCCCCCCTCCCCTCCAAAACCCTCTTTGTTTCTCAGGTCCATAGTCTCTCATGGTTCATCTCTCCCTCCAACTCCCCCTGCCCATTTTTCCCTTCCTTCTCCTAATGTCCTCCATGTTATTCCTTATGTTCCACAAATAAGTGAAACCATATGATAATTGACTTTCTCTGCTTGACTTACTTCACTTAGC
>NC_138375.1:74941895-74962002 GCF_054177405.1 Leptonychotes weddellii | reverse complement strand
AGCCTCAATTCCATCTCTGACATCTTGGTTATATCTGCATCCATTTGTAAATCTGCAGCATAAGTCATAATCTCTGAGTCTTTTCTGTTTTGGGAGCTCCTCCTCCTAGTCATTCTGTCGATGGGTGTTTGAGGGAATGTATAGAGTCCAAATTATTGACCAGAACCCAAACAAGATGCACCTGTTTTCTTGGGACCTTAGGGTTGCTGGCCTCTTGTTTTCCCAGCCTGTCTTCTGCGGGAGGGGTCTGTGGCACTGTTACTCAGGCAACCCTGTTTGGGCGGAGTTGCCCTGCGCCCCTGTGGCGGGGGATGGGCTCAGCGGGAATCAGTCTTTGGGGCTTTTGTTCTCTGGCGGCTTTCCTCATCTCTTCCTCGAGTCAGAGCAGAAGAGACTGTTTCCAACCCTCTGCCTCAGAGCAGAGAGACCTCAGCCTGTTCTTCAGTGAGCTCTCCAGGCCACACTATCTCTGTTTCTGTCCGTGCTGCTATAAAGTGCAGCATCCTGGGTTGTGCGCCCCTCCGCAGCGCTCCCAGTCCTGCCTCCAGGTTGGGGCACGTCTCTGCCCTTTGTGCTTCTAAAACCACCAGCAGCTCCCATTTCGCGCGCGACTCCGCCGCTCGGGGTTTCCACTCACGGGGGTTGCAGTTCACCGGCGCGACCCCAGCGCACCGGGTTTCCATCTCGGAGGCTGCAGTTCTCGTGCGCGCGACCCTCGCTCCGGTTTCTGTCCGGGGGGCCTGCGGTTCGTGTGCGCGCGACCCCGACGGTCTGGTTTTCCACCCCGGGGGCTGCCCTAAAGTCCTTTCCCGATGGTATCGGTCTGCGAGTCTGTGCCCCGTCCGCAGCGCATGAGGCCGTCCCTCACCAGCGGTGTAGGATCCCCACGTCCAGGCACTCTCCCGCTCCCGTTTATCCTCCGATATCTGCCCGCAGGATCACAGCTCTCCGCTTCGTACCTCAAAACCAACTGCCTGCGATATTCTGTTTGTAGAGATCAGATCTTCTTACATCTCAGGCTGGTTTCGTGGGTGCTCAGAGTGGTCTGGTAGATATCCAGCTCAATTCCGGGGACCAGTTGAAATAGGGTCCCCTACTCCTCCGCCATCTTTACCCCCTCCCTCAGGAGTATTTATAAAATAAGGAATAAGAAGGGTGGCTGGGTGGCTCAGTCGGTTAAGCATCTGCCTTCAGCTCAGGTCATGATCCTAGGATCCTGGGATCAAGCTCCACCTCTGGCTCCCTGCTCAGTAGGGAGTTTGCTTCTCCCTCTGTCCCTCCCCGGCTCATGCTTGCTGCTCACTCTCTCTCTCTCTCTGAAATAAATAAATAAAAATCTTTATAAAAATTGTTTTTAAAAAAATTAGAAATAAGGAATAAGAAATGAATATTTACAGATAAAATAATTCCTATATATTTCATAATATTCAATTAGCGTATTGGTGATTTGGAGAAAAATATACATTGATCATTTAACTCTATAAAAAGTAAATTTTTTTTTTAAGATTTTATTTATTTATTCATGAGAGACAGAGAGAGAGAGAGGCAGAGGGAGAAGCAGGCTCCCAAGGAGCAGGGAGCCCGATGTGGGACTCGATCCCAGGACCCTGGGACCATGACCTGAGCCGAAGGCAGACGCTTAACCATCTGAGCCACCCACGCGCCCAAAAGTAAATTATTTTAAAGAGCTTCCAAATGTCATAGTTCATCAGGTTATGGTTTTTAATTAGTTAATTTATGTAAGGTACTTGCGTCGTACATCTTAATTCACAGATCAATATCTAACATCTTGAAATGGATACATAAGTAAATATATTCAGAATTAGAAAACAGTATGTTCTTGCCTAGTTGTTAATGCTAATGGCATGTTCTTTGCTTTACTGGATCCAGACTGGGTTACTGGAATCTATATGGGAGATTAATTCATTCTGTATTGTAGACCTTTCTTGATGCTCTGGGCTGTAAGGATTTATCCTCCCATTGTCAACCAGGTTTAAATTTAAAGCCAGAAACTCACTTTTATCCCACTTCAAGTTGTCCTTAACAAAAATTGTTTGTACATTCAGAGCAATTCTTTCTTTGATGCCTGGAATAGGAAGGAAGAAAAGTCTTCATTTTTCTTAGTTTTCAGTTTTACTTTCTTGAGTAACTAGAAAGTCTGTCAGGTACTCTCAGGAATTGTTCTTTTTTTTTTTTTTTTTAAAGATTTTATTTATTTATTTGAGACAGAGAGAATGAGAGACAGAGAGCATGAGAGGGAGGAGGGTCAGAGGGAGAAGCAGACTCCCTGCCGAGCAGGGAGCCCAATGCGGGACTCGATCCCAGGACTCCAGGATCATGACCTGAGCCGAAGGCAGTCGCTTAACCAACTGAGCCACCCAGGCGCCCAGGAATTGTTCTTTGATTGGAGGATTGCAGCCTGCTAAAAGACCCTCACATCTACATAGGAATCCCAGTACAAGTGAAAGGGAACCAAAGATGATACCATAGGCCTTACACATTTCAGCTTATATCATAATTGTTCCTTAGGAGGACAGTGATTCTCTTACGTCTATGTAAGGGTAGTGAATCTCTGAATAATACTTTTCCTTAAGTATATTGTAAGATATGTCACAAACTCATTTTTACTTCCATCTCTTTATTTTGCTGAACTTTTAGAATTCTATGTATAGATACATATGTCACTGTCTTTAACATCATTGGTAGGTGGTTTATGAATTCATTTTGGATTTCTTGGCAAGAAAAATTTAAATATTTGAGATAAAGTTAGGTGAAAATAATTGTTTATTGCTATTCAAGTAAAATAAGACCTGTGAATTCTTCATTAAGCCTCTTTTCCTCTTTGTAGTAGACTTGTAGATGAGAAGTCTTATCAGTAAAAAGCTGAAAAATAATCAGAATTAATCTATAATCTGGAACTTTTTTATCTATATTGTATCTTTAACTTGGACAGGAACTAGATAAAATATTTCTGTTCATGATTATTCGTGAAAAGGATTGATTGTTACTAGACCAACAAAGCATTATATTATTTGAAGATACACAGAAATCACTTTTATTATTGAGGACCTTTGTTTTGAATTATTTTCCTTGAAAGAATCTACTACTGTTTAATAACTTTCGATTTAGGAGAAGGGATTTTACCTTCTTTTGCAGTTAGATGAAGTTGGATAACATAAAAAGTATATGTTGTTGAAATTATACTTAATTGATTGCCTGAACCATTTATATACACATACAGAAAGAAATTCAGAATGATGAAGATTCCCAGAACCATTCTGTTTGGAACAAACATAGCAATCAGGAAAAAAACAAAGATTTCTGGAAAGATATGGGATTTCTTGAAATGAAAGGTGCCTTAAAAGAGACCATGTATAGAACCCAGGTAGAACTTTATGGGCCAAAAAATGTACATTTCTGGTTCTTACATAATTGTTTGAGAAGCACTGTATGGTAGAAATTACATGAATTTTGAAATCAGAGCTAGTATTTGAACCCAGCTCTGTGTTTTATCATCTGTGATTTGAGCTTGTTCAAGATATTGCCCTATGTATCTGTTTTTGAGACTCTTATTGAAATAATGCATATGTGCATATAGAAACACACAGTTCCTAATATGTAGTGTGTTTTCAACGCATGAGAAATACTTAAAATTCCCGTGAATGTTTAATATATTTCTTATAAAGGATTCTTCTCTCTCAGCCGTATGTATATTCATGATTCATGATCTAAAGTCTAGTATTTATGCTGCATATCAAACAAAAATATTTTAAATGATACAAATGAATTCTATTCTGATTTAATAAGGAAAACAAACAGGAAGGACTTTGAACTTGAAGCAATGAAAAGTAGATTAAGAAAGCGTATATGTGGCTCTCATGTAAAACTTTTCAAATAGCAACCAAAAAAAGGCATTACTACTTCTACTCTAGAATAGCTAATGTTAAATTATGCTAAATATCATACTGTGTTTTATAAAACAGACTCTGTAGTTGATTTACCAAATCCTTGGCCTATTAGTTATTACTTAGTCTAAACTAAAATTTTTTTATGATTATTTATTTGAGAGAGAAAGAGGGCACGTGAGGTGGGGAGGGGCAGAGGGAGAGGGAAAGGGAAAGTAGATTCCCCGCACAGCACACAATGACCCTGAGATCACAACCTGACCCCACCTGAGTCGGCTCAACCAAGAGTCACAACCAAGAGTTGGACATTCAACTGACTGAGCCACCCAGGCGCCCCTAAACTAAAATATTTTTAAATGTGAGTAGAAAGAAAAATTCTGCTTTTACTGCAACTGTCAAAAATTGTACAGAGAGAGCTTGAAGAACTGGAACTTCATAAACTCAACAGTGCCTTTAATTATATACGAGAGATTAGATAAAACTTTACAACAGATTAAAATATTAATGCAATTTTTTTCTGGCTTTTCTGAAGTATAGTTGATATTTATGTGACTTATAAGACTGCTTTCTATGATTAATTACGTATACATGGTCTTAATAAGAGGCTTTTTGAGCTAATCTGTCTGAGAAAAATGCATCATAAGCCACAGTATAAAAATTTTGACATTCAGAAAAGAATGTAAAATGATGGGAGTTACTGAAATTTTTTTTTTTAACATGGAAAAAATCAAATGGAGATTACATGAAAGATATGGGATATGAAAATACATCAGTTTATATTGTATAACACTAAAGTTCAGGTAGAAATTTCTATTTTTAAAAATAAGTTTCTTTGGGGCGCCTGGGTGGCTCAGTTGGTTAAGCGACTGCCTTCGGCTCAGGTCATGATCCTGGAGTCCCGGGATCGAGTCCCACATCGGGCTCCCTGCTCGGCGGGGAGTCTGCTTCTCCCTCTGATCCTCTTCCCTCTCGTGCTCTCTGTCTCTCATTCTCTCTCTCTTAAATAAATAAATAAAATCTTTGAAAAATAAAAATAAGTTTCTTTGTACAAAATAACAGACTCCTAAACATAGAGAACTAATGGTCACCAGAGGGAAGGTGGGGGGAGGATGGATGAGATAGGTGACGGATTAAGAGCGCAGTTACCATAATAAGCATTGAGTAATGTATAGAATTGTTGTATCACTATATTGTACGCTTGTAACTAATATAATGAATATATATAATATATAATGCATATATAATATAACTTTGTATAATGAATAAACAATATGATTTTAATATTCCTTACTCTGGTTTTTATTGTAACTATATGTTTTGTAAAACGATTTTTTGAGATGTTTTTATCGGATATGCCTAATAATGGCAAGATTCTATTTGGTTTAGAGTCTAAAATTACTTTTGGAAATATTTGGAAAAATAGGAGCACCTGGGTGGCTCAGTTGGTTGAGCGGCTGCCTTTGGCTCAGGTCATGATTTCAGGGTCCTGGGATCGAGCCCCGCATCTGGCTCTCTGCTCAGCGGGGAGTCTGCTTCTCTCTCTCCCTCTGTGTTCTCTCTCTCTCTCTCTTGCTCTCAAGTAAATTAATAAAAATCTTTAAAAATTAAAAAAAATACTTGGAAAGATAAAATAATGAAGATAACCAAATTCAAAAAAAGAGATTCCAAGAAAGATTAAGTTAATAAAAGTACCTACATGAAATGTATATGTGAACACAATATAAACCTTTCTGAATTAAAAATCTACATTTCTCTGCTTTATTTTAATGTAACTAAGATGTAATACAATTTACAAGGATCTTTACTGTAGTTAATCTTGTATGTATGTTTTAGAAAACCTACCTTCCTGAGTGGGTTTTTCTGTTGTGACTTGCACTGGTTGTGTTAAGGCTATGTTTCATCCACAGTCTAACTGATGAAGTATTCTTACATGTAGAAAGAAATGCAAAATCATGATGAAGATGTTAATGTTAGTTCTCTTTTGACTGAACATCACAAAAAAGAAAAATACAGAGATTCCAACAGAGATTTGAAATTTGTTAAAATGAGAGATGCCTTAAGAAGGCACACATGTGGAAGTCAGGTAAGACCTTCCGAATGAAAAATAATTTATATTTTACAACTCTTTTCTAAATCTGTCAAATGTAATGATATTCATAAAATTGTTCTTCTGAATTACGTGTACAGAAATGTTTATAAGGCATTTGGTACAATTTTAAAAAGAATACAAAGAGTGTTATGTATCCACCACCTAGGTTAAGAAATAGAGCATTACCAGTTTTGTAAGATCCTAGTGTGTGTCATTTCCAAACTATCCTCTTTTTCTCTCTTTCCCATGGGTGACCTCTGTCTTGGCATTTGTTTTGTTTTCTTGTTTTTCATTATAGTTTTGCCAGCTATGTACTTATCTCTAGCAATATATTGCTTAGGTTTCCCTGTTAATGAACTTTTTGTAATTGATGGTATTGATAGTCTTCTGTGACTTGCTTTTTTTTTTTACTGGCATATATAATGTTTAATTGATCCATTGATTCGCAACTCTATCTTTAACCATTTTACTTACTGATATAAGTAAATTTGGGTTTCATTTTCTTGGTTTGTGTCTGCTTGCTTGGTTTTTGCAGTTATGAAGAGTTGTGCCATGAACAGTGTGAACATTTTCTTACACGACTCTTGGTGCACATGTTCAAGAGTTTCTCTAGCTTAGGATATATTCCTTGGGGTGGATTGCTGGGTCGTAATAAGGACTGTGCATGTTTAACTGTAACAGGTATTGCCCAACTGTTTTCCAAAATGTTTTACTAATGTAGACCCACTTTAACAGTGGATGAGATTTCTTCTTCTATAAAACTATTTTTTAACGTTGTATACTTGTGTTGTAAGTCAGACTCTTGAGTTTATTTGGATTTTGTGACACATATTATTCATGTTGAGATTTAATTGTGGTCTAAATACTTGTAGAAGGAAATTAAGGATGAAGATATTCAAAGGAGTTATACTTTGAGGAAAAAACGCAAAAAAGAAAATGAAAGAGATTCCAGGAAAGACATTGAACATAACAAAATTAAAAGTACCTCAAGAAAGCACATATATAGAGATCAGGTAAAACTTTGTAAGCTAAGCTAAACAGTTAATTTTCTTTGGCTTCCACAATATAATCTAGACATATAATCTTATTTTATAATTGCTTGCTGTGTTAAATATAACCTGCATGTCTTATTAAAAAAAATGGTCTCCAGTTGATCTGGTGTGATATTCATAACTAATGTTGTAATTAACTTTGGTTTATAAGGACAGTATTTTTTACATGCATACACAAGGAAATCTGAATTAATAATCAGGATATTCAAATATGTTTTGCCTGAATGTCACAAAAACTAAAAGAAACAAAGGTTCTGAAAAAAGAGGCTAAAATTCCTAAAATAAAAATACCTTAAGACTACATGTGTATATAGTTTGGGTAATACATTGTAATCTAAATTTTACTTTTTGTCTTGATCTTCCCTGGTATAATACAGATCATTTTTAATAAGATAGCTTGTCTTTTGAATGGGATCCTTCTTGAGTTAATTATTCTAAAGTATAACTTGATTTTATCTAAACTGTAGCATGTTTATATGCATATATTCAGAAGGATCTTCAGAAAAATGATAAGGGTAAATAAATAATGAATCATGTTATGTGTGACCATGGCAACAAAGGGGTTGAGGGAGGAGATTCCAAGAAAGATTGGGAACAGGTTAGAAGGAAAATTACCCTAGGTAAAACTTTCCAAATTAAAATGTTTGCTTTTTTTTTTTTTTTTTTAAGAATCTAAAATGTTTTCTTTTTTTTAAAACTTTTTATTTCAGTGTGTAATTATTATAAATTATGATTTTAAGGATCTTTGTTGAGGTTAATGCTGCATGAATGTGTTCTTGTATTCTGTTGTTTATTATGATACTTAACATTTGTGATGATGCTGTCTTTAGTACATTGTCTAAAGTACTTTTACATGTATGCAGAAAGAAATGAAGAATTCTGTTTTTGCTGATCGTGCCAAAGAATCAAAAACCAAGGATATCAGGACAGATGTGGATATTACTGAAATAAAAAATGAGTTAAGGAAGCACATATATAGAGCTCAGGTAGAACTTGGCATACTAAAATTTTCTATATTTCCTATCCTTCTCTAGTAGAACCAAAATATAATAATAATAGTAATGACTCATTATTATGTTTAATGTATCTTAAAATTTTCTGTTCATTAATTTGTTATGAACAGTAACGTATTTGTACATTTAATAAATAAGCTGAATTCTCTGCCATTTATAGCTCAGTAAAGCTACAGATAAATTAGGTGTCTATAGACCGCTGTATCTTGGTGCTAAAATGCTTGCCAGCTTGGGGTGCCTGGGTGGCTCAGTCGGTTAAGCGTCTGACTCTTGATTTCGGCTCAGACTATGATCTCAGTGTTGTGAGATGGAGCCCAGAGAGAGAGATTTTCTCTCTCCCTTTCTGCCTCTCCCCCTCTCCCTGTACCCATTACCCTTCTCTCCCCTCTCTCTTTCTTTCTCTGTCTCCCTCTCTAAAAGAAATAATAATAATAAAATGAAAAAAATAAAGTAAAATGCTTGCTAGCCTGATATTTGATGTCGAGGCCCTTTTCTGATGTCCTGGGTCAGCCTCAGTCTTAGGCAATCCTTTAGCGTTTTGGGGGAAGGACTTTCTCAGTGATCTTGCCCTGCCCCCAGTGTTAGGGGATTGCTTATGATCTGGGACCATGATCCTTTCTTTCCCTTCTCCAGGGTAAAGATTTTGTTTTCCTCTTCCCTTACCCAGAGGGTTATGGGTGTTCACTTCTACATCCTAAGTGGAAGCCAGAGCTTTATCATTGTTCTAATTTGTATTTCTTTTGGCAGTAGTAAGTTTGAGCATATTTTATACCTTTACTTGCCATTTGTGTATTTCTGTCTTTGTCACCTGCTTGCTTGATTCTTTTTCAGTTTTCCATTAGGTTATTTTATATCATAGTATCTAGAACTCCTTATATAATCAGAATATTATCTCTCTTTATGTTGGTTACAAATATTTTTCCAGTATAATCTTTTAAACAAATACACAATTATAGGTATTTTAAAACAATAGAGAAAGATTCTACATGTTATTATATAGAAAACATGACCACATTTTTTTCTTCTGTGGACTTTTATACAAAATGTTCTCTCATTTATATTTCTAATTATTAAAATACTAAGGACAGTACACCTCTTCAGGTCTTCAAAGTGAATATGACTTTATTTTTTAAGTTAGTTTAGAAAGAGAAAATAGAGAATGTTCACACTTATGAGTGTGCTATTACTTTAAAATAATGGAAGATACTAGTCTGAGTAAATGTGTATCAGTATCAGATCAATTATGGCTATTAATTTGCATCTGAGTCCATTGTGTAAGTTTGCCCAAGGTTTTATTTTTGTACACTGAAATGTAATTTTCTACCTAAAAAGATGCTTAATTTTGGTAATATGGTTTCTCTTTTGTAGGCTATCAGATACAGCTGCATTAGAATAGATAAACAACCAGTGTACAATATTGAGGTAAGGGGCTTGGAGTAGGGTGGTGATGGAGTCAAAAAAATAAGCTTTGTGTTTTGATGTTTTTAGTTACTTTGATATAAAGGAATGTGTTGTCTGCATAACAAAGCCTCCTATCAAATTTGAAATGTACTTTCTCTAATCAGAAATGAAAAAGAAAAATAATATTCTGTCAAAGCTCCAAAAAATTGTATATGGTAGTACAAACTGATAACAAGAATTAAAAACTTAACTTGTGCTCATCATGGATAAGTTATGTAGCACTGTTATCACATTCCATAGCTTTCATAATTACTACTTCTAGATTAAATTTTCAGTATAGTATTTTTTAAAGTATATTATTTCCTTTGTATCATTTTTTAAAATTTATTTCACATAGTCTTTTCAGAGTATTTTAATTCTCGGCTAGTTCAATGTAGTTATTTTTGCTGTTAAAAATATTTTGACCAAGGGGAATGTACTTCATGGAACTCTTAGAGTTTATATTAATATGCATCCTCAGAGTGATTCTGTGACCCTATAGCAAATATTGTGCTTGATGACATCTTAATATATTTAGTATATCTTAATGGATATAGTTTGCTTATACGTTTAAAAGAAAACCAAAAAATAATGTTGCCCCTAAAGAACTATGTGTAGATGTAGCTCTGCCTGAGGTCTCCTCATTATCAACCATACTTTGCAAATGCCCTTTCAAGTTTTCTTTAAGTGGTAGTATTTCCCCTTACTATTTAAGGCAACAGAGAAAAATCAATCAATTAATAATGTGTATTTTTGTAGTGCCTTATAGCTATAAAACACATTTGTATAAATAATCTTTTTGTAAACCACATAACAATCCTATGAAGTCGTGAGGACAGGAATTATCTTCATCTTACAGATGAGAAAATTTTAAGTCTCCTTACTAATTTAAGATTTGCTCCCAGAATTTTTTTTTCTTCTTTGAGTCATAGAATCTTTATTTTTTTTAGGTTAAAAATGCTGAATTTCCCAGAGGTGTATTAAATTTAATTGAAAGTCTCATAGAAGGACAGTTTTTTAAAGAAGCAATTGAAGAACTTTCCTCTTTACAAGCACATTATATCCCTCCTGTATGCCTTCTTCATGCTCTACTAGAGAACATTCTACAGGTAAGAGCAGTCTTAAGAGTTTACAGTCTTTAAAAGAATGTTAAAATATGAACATTCTCGTTTTTTGTATATTTACAGTTAATTTCTCTTTTCAGTATTTTTTCCCTCATTTTAATAGGAAATCTAGTACCCCCCTATTACAATTTCTTCTTTCTTTCTTTATACTTTTTGTGTGTATGTATTTGTATTTGGAGTTACTATAGAACATTTACTAAAAATTCAGTTTACTAGATAGTAGTCATAATACAACTAACCCAGCAATGAGAGACAAAATGGGACCTTAATGGATTTATAGGAATTTGAAGTTACACACTGGGGACTGGGTGTCACAAAAGCAAGGATTGATTGGGTGCTATAGGATTATCTCACAGGGGCTCTTTACCTTGGCGAGTTCACCAGGATCTAGTCCATGGCCTTCAGTCTTAGACGTCTATAGCCTGATCTTGGTTATGTCCCAGAATTCATCTGAATTCAGGAGGTGAAATTATGCTGATTATATCATAAGACTTAAAAAACAACAATTACCTGGTGCAGGATGTCAGAAAAAGCAGGACAGCATTGTCAGTCATCTTCCTTGTCTTCACTGGGTGAACTGTTTTATGAATGCACTGAGGAAATTGAGTCATTCTTCAATCCCTCCGAGTCTGGTTTGGGGTGGGAGAAGTATATTCTACTACTACTCTGGAGGAGGAGGGTACCTCTTCAAGACGGTTGATGCAGAAGAAGGTGCAGAGGGGAGAGGAATACTAACCCCGTTAGGGGTTCATTCTGAATAATCCCATCGTGGAGCTAAGAGCTAGCACTTTTGTGAAAGCCTGTTTTCCTGTGTGTGTCCAGGTGGGAGCGTGGATCTCCCCCCGTAAGGATTATAGGACTGGGCATCAGCTTTCTTTGGTGGCCCCCAGTGAGGTCAAAACTTTAGATGCCCATTTCTATTTTTAAACTATTTTCTAGGTGCTACTCTGAGTGATTTATTTTCTTAGAATTTCCAAGATAATTTTCTCTTGGGAAAAATTTATCTGATTTTTTTTCTGTGGCAGTAAAGTGTCTAACAAAATATGATAGCAATGATCTAGAAAGCCATTTGTACATTGATAATAATCATTTTTAGTCACAGTATACACAGACAATAAGCATATTCCTTAAACTGTGAAAGCTAGTAAGAACAGCTTTTCAAAGGTAGCTTTCTAATTATGTTCTTCATCACACTGCCAATTTGAAGAAATAACAGGTGTAAGCTATGTCAGACTAATGTTGGTGATAACTAAGCATATTACATGAAAAGCTTCATACCTTTAATTCCTTTCAGGTCACATTTGGGAACTCTTATCTCACTATAATCATGACAATTAAAATGGACATTTCATGTAAGTCTCAATAGCTGGGATTACTTAATGTATAGATACGTATTTAGAATGTGCCTTTCTCAGTTGTAGTATTTCACTAGCTAAATATGATAACTTCCATTTGATCTCCTTTGTCCAAACACATATATTAGGCAAGA
This sequence comes from Leptonychotes weddellii, assembly GCF_054177405.1. Lineage (NCBI taxonomy): Eukaryota > Metazoa > Chordata > Mammalia > Carnivora > Phocidae > Leptonychotes > Leptonychotes weddellii. Next base: position 74,949,890 of record NC_138375.1, on the reverse strand, counting down.
AAGTTTAGGTCAGAGTTATTACAGTTTTAGACTGAAGTAACTGGTCAAAGTGTACTTTTAGCTATAGTGTTTTATTTGTTTGTTTATTTTTAAATAACAGGATAACATAGATACATTTTCTGGCCGATACTTCCATATATTGTCAGCCCTTCTTCACCTACATCCTCCTTGGAAGTCCCCAGCCATGTCACGATATTACTTAGAGCTGTTTCAGTGCCCAACTTGTATGAAAGGAGCATGGTCTCTAATAGAAGTGCTTATCAGGTAAGGAATTTGACATGTGGGTATGCTAAATTTCATCTCATAGTTCTGCTGTGTATGTTTTAGATATAGGGAAAAGTTTTCAATTAGCAATAATCGCGCCTCTGATAAACCTCATTGGCTACAATACTGCCACTGCACAAAGCTATGTGTTATGTTTTAGATATAAATGAAAGAAGTAAATTTCATTTTAGAAAATGTGAGTGTATAATATGTGTGTTGTATTTATTTTAAAACTCTCAAAAAAGGGCCAAGTCGAGGGGCACCTGGGTGGCTCAGACAGTTAAGCGTCTGACTTTTGATTTCAGCTTAGATCATGATCTCATGATTGAGCCCCATGTTGGGCTCCACTCTGGGTGTGGAGCCTGCTTGGGATTCTCTCTCTCCCTCTCCCCCCTGCTCGTGCGTTCTCTCCCTTTCTCTAAAAAAAATAAACAAAAAAAATGAAAAGGCCAAGTCTAGATTGGTCATATTTGTCATTTAGTTTATTTACCAAAAAAAAGTTTAATGAATACACAAAATAGGAAAGCCAAATCATTATTTGTTTTTATTTTTTGATTGTTTTTAGTTAATGATATGTGTGCATATTAAAATCTAATTAAAATTTATTGAACATGGTCATCAAATTTTGGTAATCAAAAGTGTAAACATTGTAACTGTATACATTATCTCTTTTAGTTTTTTTTTTTACATTTTTTTCAGCTGGAAATCTGAATTTTGAAACTTTCCTAGGTAGTCATTCCTTTTGTGTCTCTGCATGTCATCTTCCTAGATTTTTCCTTTGTCTTGAAAATGTTCCTCTGGAAATCCTTTGTTTCTCTTTCTACCAAATCCACTAATTGTTTTTCTTCTCTGATAACTCCCTGTATCTGATACAGCCTGCCTTTGTCTAGGAAGTACTTTCTTTTTATCCAAGTGCTCAGTTTTAGGGCTCCATAGTAGTGAGGGAAAGGATACTTGACTAGCCAGGCAAAGGCTAGACCTTTGGTTATGTCTTTGAGATTCATAAAGATTCATTTTCTGTCTTGGTTGTGATGTATTTGAAGTGAGCTCATCATCTAGATAGCATGCATTATTCATTCTTCAGCAAATGTTTATTGAGTACTTATTGGGAGCCAGGTACTGTGCTATACTCTGGGGATAAAATGATAAATAAAAAACAGTTCCTTTACTTTTGAAGATGACTGAGATGTAAACAATTCTAACACAACAATACTAGCCCAGCATTGGTATAGAATGTGAGGATATATGGGTTATGTGGCTGACATGCTTTCTAATTTCCAAATCTGCTTCTTTCTTTCTTTACTGTCATCAAGCTGTCATTGCTTCTTATGTAAACTATTGCAATGTCTGCTTTATTGATCTTGATTCTGTTTTTTCCCTTTAATTTATCTTCCAGAGTACCTCAGTATACTCTTTCCAAAGTGATGTTATCATTTCCCAGATGAAAGTTTTCTTTTTTTTTTTTTTTTAAAGATTTTATTTATTTATTTGAGAGAGAGAGCACATGAGAGGGGGGAGGGTCAGAGGGAGAAGCAGACTCCCCGCCGAGCAGGGAGCCCGATGCGGGACTCGATCCTGGGACTCCAGGATCATGACCTGAGCCGAAGGCAGTCACCCAACCGACTGAGCCACCCAGGCGCCCCCCAGATGAAAGTTTTCAATTAACTTACACATCATGTATAAAAAACAATTGAAATTCCTTAGCAAAACATATAAGACCTTTTGTGGTTTAGATGCTATATATGTCTCCATTTTCATCTTCATTATTTTCCCAAATGTGCCCAGTGGCTAAACTATTTTTCATTGCCTATTCCTTTTCTCTTATGTTTTCTCTGCCTAAATATAACTCCATTCCTGCATCCTACAAATACCTGGCCAACTCCTAATTATACTTTAACTTGTAACTCATATCACTACATAATTTTGACCTTTTCTTTTTTTTTTTTTTAAAGATTTTATTTATTTATTTGACAGAGAGAGACACAGCGAGAGAGGGAACACAAGCAGGGGGAGGGGGAGAGGGAGAAGCAGGCTTCCCGAGGAGCAGGGAGCCCGATGTGGGGCTCGATCCCAGGACCCTGAGATCATGACCTGAGCCGCAGGCAGACGCTTAACGACTGAGCCACCCAGGCGCCCCTAATTTTGACCTTTTCTTTCAGTTAAGTTTGTCACTCATGTCAGTTTCTTACTTTCTGAAAAGTGCTCTGTTTTTTTTATTTCAATTATAATTAATATTCAGTGTTCTTTTAGTTTCAGATATAGCAATATAAGGATTCAACAATTCTGTACATTACTCATTGTTCAACATGATGAGTTACACTTTAATTCCCATCACCAGTTTCAGCCATCCACCCATCTACCTCCCTTCTGGCAGCCTCCAGTTTGTTCTCTGTATTTAAGAGTTTGGTTTTTTTGTCTCTTCTTTTCTTCGTTAGTTTCTTTTGTTTCTTAAATTCCACATATGAGTGAAATTATGTGGTATTTGGCTTTCTCTGACTGACTTATTTCACTTAGCATTATACCCTTTAGATTCATCCATGTTGTTGCGAATGGCAAGATTTTATATTTTTTATGGCTGAATAATATTCCTTTGTATATATCAACCACATCTTCTTTATTCATTCATGTCTGGATGCATACTTGGGTTGCTTCCATACCATGGTATTGTAAATAATGCTGCAGTAAACACAGTGCATATATCTTTTCCATTTAGTGTTTCATTTCCCTTGGGCAAATACCCAGTAGTAGAATTACTGGACCATAATTTTTAGTATTTAATTTTTTTTTAATTTATTAATTTTTTGAGGAACCTCCATACTATTTTCCACATTCGCTGCACCAGCTTGCATTACCACCAGTTGCACGAGGGTTCCTTTTTCTCCACGTCCTTGTCAAACTTCTTTCTTGTGTTTCTGATTTTGGCCATTCTGATAGGTGTGAGGTGATAATCTCATTGTAGTTTTGATAATGCATTTTTCTGATGATAAGTGATGTCAAGCATCTTTTCATGTGTCTCTCGGCCATCTGGATGTCTTCTTTGGAGAAATGTCTGTTCATATCTTCTGCCCATTTTTAATTAGAATATTTGTTTTTTGGGTGTTGAGTTGTCTAAGTTCTTTATAATTTTGGATATTAACCTCTTATCAGATACATCATTTTCATATATTTTCTCCCATTCAGTAGGTTGTCTTTTTGTTTTGTTGATGGCTTTCTTTGCTGGGCAAAAGGATTTTATTTTGGTGCAGTTCCAATAGTTTAATTTTGTTTTGTTTTCCTTAGGTGACATACCTAGACACATGTTACTGCAGCTGACGTCAGAGATTACTGCCTGTGTTTTCTTCTAGGAATTTTATGGTTTCAGGTCTCACATTTAGGTCTTGAGTTTATTTTTGTGTATGGTGTAAGAAAGTGGTCCAGTTTTGTTTTTTCTCATTTTGCTGTCCAGTTTTCCCAGCACCATCTGTTCAAGAGATGGTCTTTTTCTCATATATTCTTACCTTCTTTGCCATGGACTAATTAACCATATAATTGTGGGTTTATTTCTGAGCTTTCTATTCTATTCCATTGATCGATATGTCTCTTTTTGTGCCAGTACTATACTGTTTTGATTACTACAGCTTTGTAATTAACCTTGAGATGTTGGATTGTAATACCTCCAGTTTTTTTGGGTATTTTTTTTTTTAAGATTTTACTTATTTATTTTAGAGAAGACAGAGGGTGCAAGTGCGGGATGGGGCAGAAGGGTAGGGAGAGAATCTCAAGCTGACTGTGCTGAGCACAAAGCCCTGCGCAGGGCTCAATCTCATGATTGGGAGATCACGACCTGAGCCAAAACCAAGAGTTGATGTTGGACAACTGAGCATCCAGGCATCCTGTGATACCTCCATATTTTTATTCTTCTTAAGATTGCTTTGACTATTTGGGGCCTTCTGTGGTTGTGTATAAATTTTAGTATTGTTTGTTCTAGTTTTAGGGAAAATGCTGTTGATATTTTGATAGGGATTGCATTAAATCTGTAGATTGCTTTGTATAGCATGGACATTTTAACAATATTGGTTCTCCCAATGCATGAGCATGGAATATCTTTCCATTTCTTTGTATCTTCTTCAGTATCTTTCATTAAGGTCTTACAGTTTTCTAAGTACAGGTCTTTCATTTCCTTGGTTCAGTTTATTCGTATGCATTTTATTCTTTTTCTTAATTTATTTGTTTTCTTAATTTTTCTTTCTGCTAATTCATTATTAAGGTACAGAAATACAACAGATCTTTGTATATTGAATTTGTATCCTGCAACTTGACTGAATTTATCACTTCTAGTAGTTTTTTGGTGGAATCTTTTAGGGTTTTCTATATATAGTATCATGTCATCTCTAAATAGTGAAAGTTTTACTTCTTCCTTACCAATTTAAATGCCTTTTAGTTCTTTTTCTTGTCTGATTGTTATAACTAGGACTTCCAGTACTATGTTGAATAAAAGCGGTGAGAGTGGACATCCTTGTCTTGTTCTTGATCATAGAGGTAAAGCTCTCAGTTTTTCACCCTTAAGAATGATGTTAGCTGTGGGTTTTTCATAAATGGCCTTTATTATGGTATGTTCCCTCTAAACCTACTTTGTTGAGGTTTTTTTTTTTCATGAATGGATATTGTAATTTGTGAAATGCTTTTTCTGTATCTATTGAAATGATCATATGGTTTTTATCCTTTCTCTTGTTGATGTGATGTGTCATGTTGATTGATTTGTGAATATTGACCTACTCTTGCATCCTGGGGGTAAATCCCACTTGATGGTGGTGAACTGTTTTTTTTAATATACTGTTGGATTTAGCTTGCTAATATTTTGTTGAGAATTTTTGCATCTGTGTTCAGCACTTATTGGCCTGTAGTTTTCTTTTTTGTGTGTAATGTATTTTTTTTTTAAGATTTTATTTATTAATTTGAGAGATAGAGCATGAGCAAGGAGGAGGAGGCAGAGGGAGAAGGAGAAGCAAACTCCCTGCTGAGTAGGGAGCCAGATGCGGGGCTCAATCCCAGGGCCCTGAGATCATGACCTGAGCTGAATGCAGACGTTTAACCCACTGAGCCACCCAGGCGCTCTATTTTTGTGTGATGTCTTAATCTAGTTTTGGTATCAAGGTAATGGCCTCAGAATGAATTTGGAAGCTTTCCTTCCTCTTCTATTTTTTGGAACAGTTTGAGAAGAGTAAGTTTTAAATCCTCTTTAAATGTTTGGTAGAATTCACCTGGGAAGTCATCTGGTCCTGGACTTGTTTGTTGGGAGATTTTTGAATACTGATTCAATTTCATTGCTAGTAATCATTGTATTCAGATTTTCTATTTCTTCCTGATTCAGTTTTACGAAGTTATATGTTTTAGGAATTTATCCATTTCTTTAAAGGTTGTCCAATTTGTTGGCATGTAATTTTTCATATTCTTTTATAATCCTTTATATTTCTATAGTATAAATTGTTGTTTCTCTCCTTCATTTCTGAAATTGAGTCCTCTCTCTTTAATGAATCTAGATAAAGGTTTTTCAATTTTGTTCATCTTTTTAAAGAACCAGATCCTGATTTCATTGATCTGTTCTATTGGTTTTTTAGTCTCTGTTGCATTTACTGCTGCTCTAATCTTTATTATTTCCTTCCTTCTGCTAGCTTTAGGCTTTATTGTTCTTTTTCTAAGTCCTTAGGTGTAAGCTGTTAACTTGAGATCTTTCTTTCTTCTTGAGATAGGCCTGTATTGCTATAATCTCCCCTCTTAGAACAGCTTTTGCTGTATCCCAAAGATTTTGGACCATTGTATTTTCATTTTCATTTGTCTCCATGTATTTTTTTATTTCCTCTTCTATTTTTTGGTTGGCCCATTCATTGTTTAGTAGCATGTTATTTAACCTCCATGTATTTTTGTTGTTTCCAGATTTCTTTTTGTGGTTGATTTCTAGATTCATACTGTGTAGTTGGAAAAGATGCATGATACGATGTAAGTCTTTCTCAGTTTGTTGGGATTTGTTTTGTAGTCTAATGTGTGATCTGTTCTGCAGAATGTCTATGTACCTTTGAGAAGAAGGTGTATTTCACTGTTTTTGGATGGAATGTTCTGAATATATCTGTTAGATCCATCGGGTCCAGTGTGTCATTCAATGACACTGTTTCCTTGTTGATTTTCTGTCTGATCTATCCACTGATATAAGTGGGGTATTAAAGTCCCCTACTCTTATTGTATTACTCTCAATTTCTTGCTTTATGTCTGTTTAATAGTTGGTTTATGTATTTGGAGGCTCCCATGTTGGGTGTGTAAATACTTGTAATTGTTAAATCTTTTTCTTGGATTATGTCCTTTATGGTTATGTAATGTCCTTTGTCTCTTGTTATAGTCTTTGTTTTAAAGTCTGTTTTGTCTGATAGAAGTATTACCACCCAGTTTTCTTTTCACTTCCATTTGCATGATAAATGTTTTTCCATCTCTTCACATGGATGCTCAGTTTTAAGCATCTCTATTCTCAGTGCTTAATATAATACCTGGAACGTAATAAATGCTTAATATATATTTGGATGAATTGATGCAACAGGAGGTGGAATTAAAAGTAGACTTTTTTTTTAATTTTTTTTTTTTTTTTTTTTAGATTTTTATTTATTTATTCATGAGAGACAGAGAGAGAGAAAGAAGCAGGCTCCAAGGAGCAGGGAGCCCGATGCAGGACTCGATCCCAGGACCCTGGGATCATGACCTGAGCCGAAGGCAGACACTCAACCATCTGAGCCACCCAGGCGCCCAAAAGTAGACTTTTTAATAAATAGAAATACCAGATTTCATTTCAAAATAATTTGGTTCACTGGGAGTCAGAGAGGTGTCTAGGGGAGTGGTAAGCATATAGATGAGCTGGATAATATTAGTCTACTTTTAAACATACTTGAAATATTCCATAATTATGGGGTTTTTTTAAAGATTTTATTTATTTGGGAGAGAAAGGGAGCACGAGTGGAGGGGGCAGAGGGAGATGGAGAAGCAGACTCCCTGCTAAGTGGCAAGCTCCACATGGTGATCAATCCCAGGATCCTGAGATCATGACCCAAGCTGAAGGCAGACGCTTAACCAAATGAGCCACCCAGGCGCCCCGTTATATATACATATATATATATTTTTTAAATGAAAGATATTATGATATCCATCTCTGGCACTTCTCAAAGAATCTACCTATATAGACATAGAATGTCCTCTAGAAGAGATTCGAATATTAAATATTGTTAGATTTAATAATCATTAAGGACCCTCCTAACCTGACAATGTGACACTCAAAAAGAAGATGGGAAAGGTGGAGACAGACGTAGAAAGTTACAAGTACATTGTTTATATAAATGATAATAAAGTTGGAAGATTATTATAAAACATATTGTTACCTAGAATTTCTTAGTCCTAGACTTCTGTGTAATTGTATGTTCTCTTTAAAAAAATAATATACAATTTTGCTGTCCAATCCAGTAGCCAGTACCCACATTTGACAATGTTTAAATTTAAGATTAAAAAATTACAAATTCAGGGCGCCTGGGTGGCTCAGTTGGTTAAGCGACTGCCTTCGGCTCAGGTCATGATCCTGGAGTCCCGGGATCGAGTCCCACGTCGGGCTCCCTGCTCATCAGGGAGTCTGCCTCTCTCTCTGACCCTCCCCCCTCTCATGCTCTCTCTCTCTATCTCATTCTCTCTCTCAAATAAATAAATAAAATCTTTAAAAAAAAA